>NC_091130.1:13649391-13953557 GCF_040183065.1 Periplaneta americana
TCTCATCTCTGTAGACTCTCACCGAATGCTTCTCATCTCTGTAGACTCTCACCGAATATTTCTCATCTCTGTAGACTACTACCGAATACTTCTCACCTCTGCTGGCTCACAGGATACTTCTCAATTCTGTAGACTCTCGCCGAATGCTTCTTACCTCTGTAGACTCTCGCCGAATGCTTCTTACATCTGTAGACTCTCGCCGAATGCTTCTCATCTCTGTAGACTATCACCGAATACTTCTCACCTCTGCTGACTCACAGGATACTTCTCAATTCTGTAGACTCTCGCCGAATGCTTCTTACCTCTGTAGACTCTCGCCGAATGCTTCTTACATCTGTAGACTCTCGCCGAATGCTTCTTACATCTGTAGACTCTCGCCGAATGCTTCTTACATCTGTAGACTCTCGCCGAATGCTTCTCATCTCTGTAGACTACCACCGAATACTTCTCACCTCTGCTGACTCACAGGATACTTCTCAATTCTGTAGACTCTCGCCGAATGCTTCTCATTTCTGTAGACTCTCGCCGAATGCTTCTTACATCTGTAGACCCTCGCCGAATGCTTCTTACCTCTGTAGACTCTCGCCGAATGCTTCTCATTTCTGTAGACTCCCACCGAATGATTCTCATTTCTGTAGACTCCCACCGAATGCTTCTCATTTCTGTAGACTCCCACCGAATGTTTCTCATCTCTGTAGACTCTCACCGAATACTTCTCAATTCTGTAGACTCTCGCCGAATGCTTCTTACCTCCGTAGACTCTCGCCGAATGCTTCTCATTTCTGTAGACTCTCACCGAATACTTCTCATCTCTGTTAACTCTCGCCGAATACTTCTCAATTCTGTAGACTCTTGCCGAATAATTCTCATATCTGTACTCTCACTCATTTCGGATCGACTTTGTTTTTAAAAATTGAAAAGTATTGAAACATATAAATAGTGTTTAATGGACCCTAAGCATTACAAGATGCTAAAGTACAATAAAAATAAATAATACATATTATGTTAAGGGAGTATAAAGAAACAATAATATATTTAGAAATAGAAATTTGGATAATCATAACAAGTTCAAACCCCAAATATTTCTAATTACAGCCATTTGCTCTATTTTAATTTTTACTTCTTACTCACATCCGTTAATTTATCGTTTATTTATCCATTTATTTATTTATTTATTTACTTATTTATTTATTTATTTATTTATTTATTTATTTATTTATTTATTTATTTACTCACTTATTAACTTATAGTACTTATTTGCTTATTTTATTTATTTATTTATTTACTCATTTATTTTTATTTAATTATATATTCACTTATTTACTTACTTATCTACGAATTTATTTATATTCATATTTGTTTATTCATTTATGTACTTATTAATGTTTTATTGACTTGCTTATTTGTTTATTTCTATGTTTGTTTCCTTCTTTACTCATTTACTTATTTATCCATTTATTTATTTATCTATTTATAACTTTATTTATTTATTCACTTGTTCATCCATTTATTTATTTATTTATTTATTCATGTAGTCACTTATCTATATACTGTATCCGTTCATTTACTAATTATTTATTCATGTATTATTCAGTGATTCCAAATATTTTCTATTTATTTACTTTATTTATTTATTTATTTATTTATTTATTCATTTATTTACAGCACTTATTTGGTTATTTTCATAATTATTTATTTACCCACTTATTTACTTACTTATCTGCGTATTTATTTATATTCATATTTATTTATTCATTTATTTATTTATTTTTTATTGACTTACTTATTTGATTATTTCTTTGCTTGCGTCCTTCTTTACTCATTCATTTATTTATTTATTTATTTATTTATGTGTTTATTTATGTAGTCGCTTATCTGTATACTGTAGTTAGTTCATTTATTAATTATTTATTCATGTATTAATCAGTGATTCCAGTTATTTTTTATTTATTTACTTACTTCATTTCTTTGTTTATTTATTTTTTATTTATTTTTTATTTATTCAATGAATCCTCTATTCATTTATTTATTCATTCACTTATTCATTTTCTGATTTATTTATTTATTTATTTATTTATTTATTTATTTATTTATTTATTTATTTATTTATTTATTTATTTATTTATTTATCATAAATATTCATTTCGGTAACAGGAAATTACAAGCATTAAATACGTCGCTGACGTATACAATATAAGAACAATGGTTGAAAAGTGTCCATACAATGAGTCTAATAAATCCATGAAGTCAAAGTTCACAATATTTATATAATCTGGAAGTAGTTTAGTTTCGTTCATATTTGATGGCAGTCTGTTTAAAGTAGATACAGCTAACCCTACTGAGAGTTCCTCCCGCCGCGCGCCCTGATAGTATCTCACATTCACGGGTTTTCTGCCGCGGACAGCCGAGTATGAGCCGTTGCTGCTGACGTGCAAGGGCCGTCCGCCGCAGTCCTTGATTGTAATCCAAGCAGATGCCTTTGTCGTGGTGTAACAAGAGACGTATTCGATCAGACTCCACGGAGCACAAGTTTGCAGCTTGTGGGTCGCGAATCTCTATCTACAGTAAATTATGTATAGTAGTCTGATCTACGAGTGCACATTTCTGATGATGACGTCAGTACTGTGTTTCAATGACGTCCAATCGCCGACATACAGAGAGGTGTATTAGTTTCAGAAAAATCCATCGACACAAATACAGCATACCTCCTGTTATTTATTTATCTGTCTTTTAAAAAAGTCTATAGGTGCGGTGCATAGTTTCACTAAATTTACAATGCTGCATATCTTTACATAGAACTACAGGTGGTAGCAATCACCTGTTAATAGGCATATAGCTTTATTGTGTTGCTCTTAATACAAAAACAATGCAAGGACAACGAGGGGGAGACAAGGAGAACAAGGGGAAGACAATGGAAACAAGTGGAATAAAAGATGAACAATATTACGGCAAGGATAACAAGAGAAATACAATGGCAATAAGGGGAATACAGTGACAACTAGGGGAATACAAGGACAACTAGGGGAATACAAAGACAACTAGGGAAATACAAGGACAACTAGGGGAATACAAGGAAAACTAGGGAAATACAAGGAAAACTAGAGGAATACAAGGACAACTAGGGGAATACAAGAACTAGGGGAATACAAGGAAAGCTAGGGGTATACAAGGAAAACTAGGGAAATACAAGGACAACTAGGGGAATACAAGAACAACTAGGGGAATACAAGAACAACTAGGGAAATACAAGAACAACTAGGGGAATACAAGAACAACTAGGGAAATACAAGAACAACTAGGGGAATACAAGAACAACTAGGGGAATACAAGAACAACTAGGGAAATACAAGAACAACTAGGGGAATACAAGAACAACTAGGGAAATACAAGAACAGCTAGGGAAATACAAGTAAAACTATGGGCATACAAGAACAACTAGGGGAATACAAGGAAAGCTAGGGGAATACGAGGAAAAATAGGGGAATACAAGGATAACTAGGGGAATACAAGGAAAGCTAGGGGTATACAAGGACAACTAGGGGAATACAAGGACAAGTAGGGGAATACAAGGAAAGCTAGGGGAATACAAGGAAAGCTAGGGGAATACAAGGAAAACTAGTGGTATACAAGGACAACTAGGGGAATACAAGAACAACTAGGGAAATACAAGAACAACTAGGGAAATACAAGGAAAACTAGGGGAATACAAGGACAACTAGGGGAATACAAGAACAACTAGGGAAATACAAGAACAACTAGGGAAATACAAGTAAAACTATGGGCATACAAGAACAACTAGGGGAATACAAGAAGTAGGGGAATACAAGGAAAACTAGGGGAATACAAGGAAAACTGGGGGAATACAAGGAAAACGGGGGGAATACAAGGAAAACTAGGGAAATACAAGGAAAACTAGGGAAATACAAGGAAAACTAGGGGAATACAAGGACAACTAGGGGAATACAAGGAAAACTAGGGGAATACAAGGACAACTAGGGAAATACAAGAACTAGGGAAATACAAGTAAAACTAGGGGCATACAAGAACAACTAGGGGAATACAAGAAGTAGGGGAATACAAGGACAAGTAGGGGAATACAAGGATAACTAGGGGAATACAAGAACGACTAGGGAAATACAAGTAAAACTAGGGGCATACAAGAACAACTATGGGAATACAAGAAGTAGGGGAATACAAGGATAACTAGGGGAATACAAGGAAAGCTAGGGGTATACAAGGACAACTAGGGGAATACAAGGACAAGTAGGGGAATACAAGGAAAGCTAGGGGAATACAAGGAAAACTAGGGGAATACAAGGAAAACTAGGGGTAAGCTTATACAAGGACAACTAGGGGAATACAAGAACAACAAGGGAAATACAAGTAAAACTAGGGGCATACAAGAACAACTAGGGGAATACAAGGACAAGTAGGGGAATACAAGGATAACTAGGGGAATACAAGGATAACTAGGGGAATACAAGGAAAGCTAGGGGTATACAAGGACAACTAGGGGAATACAAGGACAAGTAGGGGAATACAAGGAAAGCTACGGGAATACAAGGACAACTAGGGGAATACAAGGAAAGCTAGGGGTATACAAGGACAACTAGGGGAATACAAGGACAACTAGGGGAATACAAGGAAAACTATGGGTATACAAGGACAACTAGGGGAATACAAGGACAAGTAGGGGAATACAAGGAAAGCTAGGGGAATACAAGGATAACTAGGGGAATACATGGAAAGCTAGGGGAATACAAGGAAAACTAGGGGTATACAAGGACAACTAGGGGAATACAAGGAAAGCTTGGGGAATACAAGGATAACTAGGGGAATACAAGGAAAGCTAGGGGTATACAAGGACAACTAGGGAAATACAAGGAAAACTAGGGGAATACAAGGAAAACTAGGGGTATACAAGGACAACTAGGGGAATACAAGGACAAGTAGGGGAATACAAGGAAAGCTAGGGGAATATAAGGATAACTAGGGGAATACAAGGAAAGCTGGGGGTATACAAGGACAACTAGGGAAATACAAGGAAAACTAGGGGTATACAAGGACAAGTAGGGGAATACAAGGAAAGCTAGGGGAATACAAGGATAATTAGGGGAATACAAGGAAAGCTAGGGGTATACAAGGACAACTAGGGGAATACAAGGAAAACTAGGGGAATACATGACGTCTCACATCACGAAGCTACGGCACAATATTGTTCGCCCTTCCCCTTTCAGGATGAGTCTGTCGCTGTGACAAAAAAATTAATTTGAAACTCCATGCCAAGAATCAAAACCGGACCCCTCGAATTCGCACGTGGGAAAACTACCATTTGAACTAGACTGAAGGAAGGTCTTAATAGTGTTATGATTGCCAACTGTATCACTATTTCGAGCCTCTATACGCTGGAAGACAGGCGTCTTGCAGGTACTCTGAACTGCATAAGGTGGTCTGACCTCATGTATAAAGTGCTGTAAATATTTAAGCCCCCTGCCCCAGGAACTGAAGACCGGACTCTGAATTATGCAGCGTCCACACGACGCGTGATCTCTAATCCCCCCGAGGCTGTACAGAAATGTCACCTTATCTCCTGAACTACGTACCGGTACTTGTTGTTCAGAGAGTTGCCTTAACAAATGGACACACAGCGTGATTTGTAGCCCTGAGACGTCTGTTACACAATTCTAGTTAATTATTTAGCTTCTTTTTCCAGTAGCATGACTCCTAACCCATCAACTTTCCGTACAGAAGGCCCGGTTTCGAATACCTGCGATTCAAAGAGATATTTTTAATAGAAGAGATGGTGTTGGGTTAATGAAAACAGATCTTCAGAAGAAAAAAAATAGTTTTTTTTTAATTTACGTAAGAGCTAAGATTACTTTCACTCCTATTTAATCCCTAAAATCCTTCTCTCAATTGAAGCAATAATTGCGTAAAAATGAACTAACATTAAAATAATAATTTTCACCTTTTGCTCTATTTCCGTAATGTCTTCGATAAATAAATTTTGTAAAACAAATCATATAATCATATTTAATTGGTACTTCTTTTGCTTGTTGTATTTTCCCACCAAAGGTTTAGTTATCTAAATACTAATAATAATAATAATTATTATTATTATTATTATCATTATTATTATTATTATTCTCATTATTATTATTTATGTTCTATTTATTTATTTATTTATTTTTATTTATTTATTTGTTTATTTATCTATCTATCTATTTATCTGTTTATCTATTTATTTATTTATTTATTTATTTATTTATTTATTTATTTATTTATTTATTTACGTTATAACATCAGTCACACCCTTTTCTTAATTCTTATATCATTTCAATACAGTTTGGGAGTACAAATGTATTTTGGGGTAAGCTAGCAAAAATGATTGAATACCGCTGAAGTAGAGCAAGAAAGTACAGGAATATTATGAACAGTAAAAATAGATTACACTGGAATGGGTACTTAAGTGTTGTTCCTTCATTATAAAAGGCGAATGTGAAAAAGTTCAATTTTATTTCTATATAGAAAATGCAATAATAAATTAATGAATGTATGAATAAATATAACTTACTTACTTACTTACTTACTTACTTACTTACTTACTTACTTACTTACTTACTTACTTACTTACTTACTTACTTACTTACTTACTTACTTACTTACTTACTTACTGCTTTTTAGAAACCCGGAGGTTCATTGCCGCCCTCACATAAGCCCGCCATTGGTCCCTATCCTGGGCAAGATTAATCCAGTCTCTACCATCATATCCCACCTCCCTCAAATCCATTTTAATATTATCTTCTCATCTACGTCTCGGCCTTCCCAAAGGTCTTTTTCCCACCGGCCTCTCAACGAACGTAAATAATATATAAATAAATAAACTAATAAATACATAAGTAAAGAAAGGAAGGAGTGAGTGAGTGAGTGAGAGAGTGAGTGAGTGAAATTATAAATAAATAACTATTACCTTACTGTCTCCAACAATATCCTTAACATTTGTGCCGTTTTCAAGGCTTTGAATAATATTTACTTTGTCAGAAATACTCAGACTTGAAAGTGTTCGTGACATAATACCTTACCGTTATGCGGGGGCTTGGATTCTCTTCACAACAGACCACGTTGTACTCTTTTCTGCTTTCTGTAGGCTCAAACGCATTCTACTAAATTCATGGAGCAGTGTAACGTTTTACACATATTTTATCATTTCAAACCAGTGCAGTGTAATTAACCATTATGATAGATTAAAAGAGACTTATATACCTATACATTAATGTGTACTTGATATTTTCTGTTTATCACGGCGTAGTGATACATTAGTATGGTTCTTGGCTTGGATAGACAAAATATTTTGTGCGAGATCGTGCGTATTTGCTTGGTTTCCGCACAAAACCAATCCGCGGAAAGTCTAAAATTCCACATTCAGTATTCCCAACCTAACACACATAACAATTTCCCCCTTCTTACCGCTTAAGTGACATATTGATTTTACTGCTTTAGGCTTTTAACATATTATTTTTAGAGACGTTCAATATAGTAATAATTATAAATTGGAAACTTACCACTGCAATTTCACCTAAATTGCACTGTTAATTATTGTTTTTAAATATTTGCAAAAATTAAGTAAACTCTAAATCATTACATAACCTTAACGTCTGTTTTAAGTCCGCATTTATAGACTGGGAGAAAAAAAAGACAGACGTATATCACGACCTGCTGGAGTACAGTAAACACAGAAAACATTTTAAAGCAACAATGTTGAAGATAGATATTTTTGTTTTGCAAGTTTGCCGTCATTGAACAGAAACCAAGATGGAAATTTCATTGCAACTAATTATAAATTCTTCTTTCAGGTATGTAATAAACGATCTTCGCGCAAAATAATGTACGATACACGAGCGGTATGTTTTCTTTCAATTCTCGGAAATTAAAAAAGCTCAACTACGTTTCGCTTTTTCAAACTTTTCCTCGAACATGAAAACTTCAACATACCGCTCTTGTAACGCATATTACTATAGTGCCATTAGAGTACTTTCCTTTTATATATAATAATGCCCTATAATGAAAAACGAAAACTACGTAATTTAGATTAATGTATCCAGCTGTGAGAAGTTATTTTCATAAAAGTAGCATTAAATAATAAAACAAAACTATCAAATCACCCCATCACCAATAGCGTTCGCGGTATAGGCAGTGTATTGTTATTAAATTTTTTCCAATAAAAGTACATCAATGTCACAACCAAAGCCCTCTGTTTTACCGTTTCGTTTATCTTTTGTTTCTCTAATGCAAATCCTTTGATATTTAAATGAACTTTCCCCTTCGAGATGAAGATGTGTTTGTGTTTTTCCGATAAAAGGAAAGTTTTTATTTCATGTTTTTAAATCAATTTGCTAAAAGTTTATACCGCATTAAATCATATAATAAAATAAATGCAGGGCTTTTATATTTCTTATTATTTTTGAAACGGTTTAATGCAACCAAAGAAGAGACGAAACATATCCTAGGGGTAACTGAAAGTTCTATATGTCTAAAACACAAGACTTTAATGTTCTTTCAAGTTTATTAGCTTTTAAAAAGGTACTCGTTCAGCAATAAAATGTAAAATAACATTTTTTAGCCTTACCTGTTTCTAGATATTGGAAGACAATAACACCAACAAAGAACCTGGAAGTAACTTTATTTAGATAAGGCAAGAGTTTATAAGCTGCGAGTTATCTGAAAATAAAATTCCCCTCCTCTTCTTCTCACTTTCTGATGTAGTAAAATTAAAAAGAATTGAGATGAAAAAAGAGACAGTAGGAGGCCATACGTGATAGCATAATCCTCTGCATACAGATAAAGTGTGATGAAAATAAGCCCTGAACTTACCAGGAGGTTTATCTCTTATAAACCAATTACGGATCAAAACTAGATAAGAAATATGCGTCTAACGCAGAAAAAACTTAAGTGTGTTTGCATTTCTTCTTCCTCTTGCTTAACTACAGGTTAAAATTAAAGTAGGTGTACAATTTAACATAATATTTTCATTCTTAGAGGCATAAAAGTGGCAACCACAGTGAGTAGACTTTATGGACGAATAATAAAATATTATTTCGAAAGGAATTATAGCGATATGGAACTAGAAGAAAATCTGATTTTACAGCAGGTCGTTCTACGACTGACAATATTTTCTGCATCTGCCAATTGATTAAAAATAATATGCAATACAGACAACATTTACATATTTTATTACTTTTAGATCTTGAAAAAGCATATGATAATGTTCCTATAGTCAAATTATGGTCAGCCTTAAGAAACATAGGAATCAAAGATGTACTCGTTCATTCATCCATCTATCTATCTATCTATCTATCTATCTATCTATCTATCTATCTATCTATCTATCTATCTATCTATCTATCTATCTATCTATCTATCTATCTATCTATCTATCTATCTATCTATCTATCTATCTATCTATCTATCTATCTATCTATCTATCTATCTATCTATCTATCTGTCTACCTACCTATCTGTCTGTCTGTCTGTCCATCTACCTATCTATCTATCTATCTATCTATCTGTCTACCTACCTATCTATCTATCTATCTATCTATCTATCTATCTATCTATCTATCTATCTATCTATCTATCTATCTATCTATCTATCTATCTATCTATCTATCTATCTATCTATCTATCTATCTATCTATCTAATCTGTCTATCTATCTATCTATGTGTGTGTTTGTTTGTATGTATGTATTTATTGAACATAACAGGCAAAGCTATGGCTACTAGGAACCGGAAGATGTGATAGACATTAAATATCCGATATATGTATGTATATATATATATATATATATATATATATATATATATATATATATATATATATAGGATGAAAGTGAAATAGCCCTGCAGATTTAAAGGGACGATAGATTACACTTAAATGAATAACAAAGCTACATCACGTTTTGTGATTAAATGTACGGTTGATTAGAAAATTAAATTGTAAGTTCAGCAGTCCTGCAACATCGCCGCTAACACTCTGCTCTTTCTTCTCGTAATACAGATGTAAGACGTCAATGAACTCAGGTCTGTCTCCCTATATGAATCTCTCCCTCTCTGACTACAACGTTGCAATCTGTTCACATCGTTCAGTGGCTTTAAATTAGCGATTTTTAATTAAATTTACATGAAAACCATTTATGCTGTGAAAATACACCAGACAAATAAATGATTATTTATTAGATTTTCAATCGATATGGACAAAAAATCACGAACCAACTGTAACAGCTGATGGAATCATTTTGCTAATCTCGTAACCACACAACACGCCAGTACTGGTAGGATGATCGTTCACATCGCCTGGGGCATTTAAATGAGAGATCAGCAGTCGGCTTTTCGTCCTTGAACCCCTATGGACTTTAGATTCCAGGATTATTTATTACTACTAGTAAAGTGACATGAAAAACTTTTTGCTTGCATTTTAACTATGTTCTAATTGTACCTATGCAGTGTAAAATATTACCATGGCAACTAAAACTTATCATTAAGCAAAACCTGCATGGTATAGTTAAAAAAACAAGGTACAATAAAAATGTAAGGAAAAAAACTTGATGTCACTGTACTAGCATATCCCTTTCATTGTCTATACTTTAATCTCATTATTCAAAACGTCACGGCTAGTTACCATTGCACAAGTCATCGTTTCAATGGTTTCTATCTAATTTGCATAGTTGCAGGACTTTGTTTTCATCTGAATCACTTATCAGAACTGCATGGTCAGGATGAAAGATCATTGATACATTATTTTTCTTTCCATTTTACACTCTTTTTGTGTCGTAACTTTTTAATTAGGTCGTCCAGTAATAAATTAGATAATAGAGGTTAATGAATCATATCATAATTCTTTCAGCTTCTACTGATCATTTTACAAATTAATTTTTTGGTGCTTGGATTTTATTTTCTGAACATATACAGTGTTTAAGTTAAAAGGGACGGTATTTGAGTATTTGAAACAAAAGAAACGTTTAATATTACTTCCTGTCTCATTTTCACATTTAATCATTATGTTCACATTTTCTTTACAGAGTCGTAATAACTACAGGGACATTATTTTATTTTTACTAATATTTTTAATATTAACCTGGCTATACCTTTCTATTAACGATTGAAATAGGAAACACCGTTTGCTACCCTTTCCACGACGGATTTCGATGATACTGGCGTAAAATACAAATCACTTTACTAGGTATAGGAGGGAAGAAAAGTAGTTCATCCATTTATGTAAACTAGGAAATATCGCAATTTTGAGTTTGATAATTTTCATTAGGTTTTTGTTTAGTCAAAATATAGTACTGTATTAACACTTAGTGTTTTACACACGAATTGAGCTATCCATTCGGAAGTATTAATTATGCAGTGTATATTGTACTGTTACAGCACATTAGCGTACTATATAGAGAATGAAGTTAAATTGAAAAATAATCATAATGTGGGATATTTAAACACATTTTAGAAAATGGTGGCCGTTCATTTCGATACAGACTTCAGTTCTTTTGTGCATATTATCGCACTATAGACTATTGTACCTAATTCCAATTACCAGTTTCGTCCTTCGTACGAGTAACTCATGTTGAAATAATTCTGTACCTACTCTATAAAAGAGTACCTTACGTACTGTATATTCAACCTTCACTTCTGCCCGATCCGAAAAGATAAAATTACTCAGACATGCTATCTACTGTCCGTCCAAGTGGTTACATCGCAGTGTCGTAGAAAGGGAGGAAATCACGTGACAGTTAATTACGTAACGAGGCCCTTTTATTTAAGTTATTTTAAACAATTGTATGGGTATAATATTACGCAGACGTCCAATTCTTAACAGAAATTAATGTTTTCAGAAAAGAGCTAAGACAGCCCAGCCACTAGCATTTACAGAGAGGCGAAGAGAAGCAGGTGGGGGAAACCGGGATGCGACGTAGGCAAATGGAAAATGATGCAATATTGAAAGCACTTTCGTCACTGGAAAACGTGAACATATTTTTGGAACGTACTGTTTACTATGACCGTAAGGCTACTATGACTGTGTATGCGGTCTTGGATCTGTGTGGAGGACGGTTGAACTTCATTAGTAGAATGGGTGGGAGTGAAGTACATTCAAAAACTCAGGTACAATAAAAATTGAAGTAAAAATAAAATGATGTCCGTGTATATAAACACTGCATTAACCCTTAACTCGAAAGGTTGGTCTTTAAGACCGCTAGGGACTTTTGTTTGTTTTTTTTTTTTCCTATACTCTTTAATACATGGCATTTGTCTCTTAGCTATGTATCACTTAATCTTTGTGGATATTTTATGTGGAATGACTGGGTGTAGCTTAATGGGCCAAGTGAATAAAAAGTAGTTATTGCTTAATCTAACAAATTTTAAGTTCATACTACCGATTCTGTGAATAAGGTCAAGTTTATTCTTAAACTTAAAAGCTGTAACTAGAGCTGAATATTGCTGAATAAAGTTTATACTAAGGCACGCAGACAAAACTTAAATTTTCCAGCAAGTGCTTTAAAAAGTGTGAATAAAACCCAGTTAAAACTATTTAACTACAAGTTTAGTCTTACGAATTTTCAAGTGTGCCTCTGACCAGACTTAAAATCGGTTTGTGAGGCTACATCATATGGAATGGCTGCTTTCATGAATATTCGGACTCCTAAATTATACAGAGAACGTAAGTCAACGCACATAGTAGACTACCATGGTCTATTCAGATTCGAAGAAGAGAACGTTGAATGGCTGGCTGAGTATATTCTGGGTGATATTATTATTACTACTAGTAATAAAATGTATGAATAAAATGGATAACTATTGTTAACAATAATTAAAAATAAAAATTAATATTATTAAAATACACTCAGGGACAAAAAAAAACGGACACTTTAATATTTGCTGATATTTTGCAAAACATTATCTTCTCATACAATATTATGGTAGCCATCTGTTGTTACGGAGACGTGTATACATTGTTGATTGTTTTTTGTTTTATAAACAAGCCATTACAACCAAATATTCCAATTTTGCTTTCGGAGTCTCAGCTATAACAATTTTGTCTCAACCATTTTGTGCTTCATTATCGTTATCATTCGTTATTTCTTTATTTTTACATTTTCTGAGTTTAAGTGGGGTTGTAACATTTGTCTTAAAACAAGATGCGACCTGAAGATGTGGCTCGAGCTGTAGCCCTTTACGATGATGGACGCAGTGTACGTTACATTGCAAATGTTATGAAAATGGCTAGAAGCACAACCCATGATGCCATAAAACGGTATAGAGAGACCCTAGAATATACCAGAAGACCAGGTTCGGGTCGTCCAAGAGCTACAAATCCAAATGAAGACAGGTATATGGTGTTGAGAGTTCTTAGGGAGCGCAACCTGCCAGCTACTAGTGTAGCCCAGCAATTTGTTAACATGCATGGACGCCCAATTTCGGCCAAAACAGTTAGAAGGGAGTTGAAAGTAAGTGGACTGATATCAAGTAGACCTGCAACTGGTCCCAGACTTCTCAGGATGCATCGAGTTGAACGACTGCGTTTTGCAAATGATCACAGGGATTGGAGAAATGGACAGTGGAGCTATGTTCTGTTCACCAGTGAGTCCCGTTTCAATCTGTGCTCACCTGATGGACGTGAAAGAGTTTGGAGAAGGAGGGGAGAACGATTTTCACAGTGTCGCATTTCCGAAAATGTGCCGTATGGAGGTGGTGGAGTGATGGTTTGGGCAGGAGTGTGTACGGATGCTCGTACAGAGTTGGTTTTTGTTGAAAATGGAAGACTAACAGCTGATAAGTATATAAATGAATGTTTGGCTGATCATGTTGTGCCATTTGGCCAATTTGTAGGCGATAATTTTGTTTTAATGCATGATAATGCACGACCGCATATTGCCCATGCGGTCGGAGATTATCTCCAAGTAGTGGGAATCCATGTTCTTCCATGGCCAGCAAGGAGTCCAGACATGAACCCAATTGAACACGTGTGAGACATGATGGGACGGCGTGTTAAGAATAGACGACCGAGACCAGAATCGTTACAAGAGTTGAGGCGAGCACTTGGCGAAGAATGGGAACTTATTCCTCAAGAAGACATTGCTAACCAAATTGAGAGCATGCCAAGACGTATGGATGCAGTTATTCAAGCCAGAGGGGGTAATACCCGCTACTAAAAAGAGTTTTTAATGTTTAAGGCACCATAAAATGAAAAAAAAAAACAGTTAGACCAAACGATGCCATAGTTATACGCCCTTTGTAATTTTTTGTAAATTTTCTCATCAGAGATTTTCTTTTCAAATGTTGTCGTATAAGGTGCTAAATTAAACATTATTTTGTTTAAATGGGTTTTGTTTCATTTTGAAATAATTGGCAACAAAATACAAGCAAATATAGAAGTGTCCGGTTTTTTTTTTGTCCCTGAGTATTACTAATATTATATTATGAATATACATTACAAA
Source organism: Periplaneta americana (assembly GCF_040183065.1). Lineage (NCBI taxonomy): Eukaryota > Metazoa > Arthropoda > Insecta > Blattodea > Blattidae > Periplaneta > Periplaneta americana. The sequence continues at coordinate 13,663,882 of NC_091130.1, forward strand.
ATTATAATATAATTAATAAAAATTTATTATTACGAATGAATAAGAATCAGAGTAAAAATTTATTGACAATACACTAATAGGTTATAATTACCTGGTATTTTCTTGAAAACGGGATTTTCATCAGATGACAGCAAATCCAGTAATATTTTTTCCCAGTCCTTTAGAATCACTTTCTTATTTCCTGTAGCATTTTTATCCGTCTTCTTTTTCACTTCGGTCTTCATATTTTGTATCTTCTTCTTAAGTTTCTTTTCTGTGATGCCTTTACCAACATGTTTTAAGAATTCATTCCTCAATACAGACACTGATCTTTCTTTTTCATCTCTAATTTTGGGCAGTTGAGACTTGCTACAAAGTATCTTATGTTCTGCCAACAACATGACAAATTTCAATTGTGAATCATTATTTGACTCTTGAATTGTTTCTGTTTCTGACCCTGACCCTGACATCCTGCAGTACTGTTCATTTGCTTGTAAACTACTGCCTTAGATTCCCTCAACAACAATACTTTAGGCCTAGTAGTTATTAATAATATCAGACGTGCATACATCAATGCCATAATTAAACCAATTTATACGGATTTTTTTTGCAGGTGTTCAGTTCAGCGGCAGCTAAAGCTTTAAATTTTCCAGCATTAACTTAGAAGTCTGATTTCAGTTTTATTCACACTTTTTCAAGCTAAAGCTAGTGCTTTATCTTAACACTAGATAGCTAGAGCTAGTACTAACACTTAACACTTAAAGTTCTAACTTGATTTTTATTCACCTGGCGTTCTCTGCATTGTTGTTTGCTTTTTTGTTGAAGTCTGCACTTTTGGCATCTCTAGCCTACCATGTTTTGTTAAATGGTGCCCATCGTTACTGCAAACTGCAATTAATTGATTTCAATGGAGCGTTGGACCGGTGTAACAGCCCGGCTGCACACTTAAAGTGTATTATCTTCTTCTTTTTTGAGAATGAGACCGGAAATGCAGTGACTGTTAATTCAGTGCGACATGTTGAAATGATGCAGAACTTTTTTACAGCACAACTCGCCCATTTCCCAGTGAGTGAAAACACACTGTTTCAACAGGAGCAACAAGTCACACTGCAAGAATTTTGATGGATGCTGTGAATGCTTTGTTCCCGGGCCGCGTCATTTCTCGGAACGGGGATATCGCTTGGCCGCCCAGGTCACCTGATTTAAAGGTATGTGATTTCTTCCTATGGTGACACCTCAAAACGAAGGTGTTTGAGGGCAATCCACCCACAACAATTCCAGCTCTAAAACAACGTATACAAGAAGAGGTCGCTGTGATACCTGTCAATATGCTGAGAGGGGTTATGCAACAGGTCAATGGAGGTCAATTGGCTGACGTAATTTTTAAGATATATTTTTTTTCTTGTTGCATACCTAATGGTTATTCATGTACTTGTCATTTCTACTCATTAAATTGATATAATAATAACTTTTCATTCTTTTTCTGCGCCTTGAAATCTTTCCGTTTGACTGGCCCACCTTACGAATATTAAAAAAAAAAAAAATAGTTTTTAGTAAAATCTTTGGATAAATAAAATAATTTAGGCCTAAGTTATTAGTAGAGCCCGGATTTTGTATAATATGAAAATGAAAAATATGTACATATATATGTAACTAAAATTGCAAAATATGTAGATACATATGTAAAATAAAAAATATGTAACTTAAAATCTAAGCCTTATTAAATATTTTGCAATTCATTTTTATAGTTTTCAGAGAAGTCTGTATTATATATTAAAAGTATTTATTTCAGTCACTGACTTAACAGCATATGTTTAGGGTATTAAACCTTTGCATTACATGTTTAAAGGACGTATGAACGTTTTCGTTGGACTACGCCAACATTATCAGATACGACGTACATTTCAGCAATATCAATAATCTCTACATAATCTCTACAAATACAAAACATATTTAGTGGCATACATACAAAACATACTAAAAATCAACATGGTTATGATACATACTGACATTCTTGTATGACTGACCTTATTGTCAATCCATTTAACATAGTACACAAATTAAATTTTAAAATCGTTTAAACTTGGGTCATCAACTTACTGATTTCAATTATTTCCAGATTCGATGAACAGCATCATCGTCAAATTAATATACATTACTAATCAACATTAAACAACCCAACTCATAATATATTGGCATTTATAAGACAACCATATTAATTTGAAAAATATTCAAGATAAATTACGAGACACAAACCATGATACACACGTTCTAAATGGTTGAAATATGTGCATTATTGGGAAACAGAAATATGAATATAATAAATGTAATTAAATACTGTAATTTGCAACTCTTCACACTCATAATACATAATTACCTTAGTTTTATATTTTATTTTTTATTCCTTTACATCATATTACTTCATTATTCCATGTGTGAAGACTTGCAAACATATATATTTTGCAACTCACACGTGTATTTTAATTAATTGACAATAAGGGCAGTCATACAAGATTGTCAATGAGTATCATAACCATGTTGGTTTTTAGTATGTTTTATTTTGCATGCCACTAAATATGTTTTGTATTTGTAGAGATCATGTAGAGATTACTGATATTGCTGAAATGTACGTCGTATCTGATGATGTTGGCGTAATCCAACGAAAACGTTCATACGTCCTTTAAACATGTAATGCAAAGAATAATTTCGAGGGAAAAATTGTTCCGGGGCCGGGTATCGAACCCGGGACCTTTGGTTAAACGTACCAACGCTCTCCCAACTGAGCTACCCGGGAACTCTACCCGACACCGATCCAATTTTTCCCTCTATATCCACAGACCTCAAAGTGGGCTGACAACCGTCAAGCAACCAACATTGAGAGCACATTAATTCTGTGTGACTTAAATTGTGGTTTTCTGTTACGTAGCTCAGTTGGGAGAGCGTTGGTACGTTTAACCAAAGGTCCCGGGTTCGATACCCGGCCCCGGAACAATTTTTCCCTCGAAATTATTCAAATTAACTTTACAGGGAGTTACACCTGAAAGCTTGATTTGCATGTAATGCAAAGGTTTAATACCTTAAACATATGCTGTGAAGTCAGTGACTGAAATAAATACTTTTAATATACTTATTAAATATATTTTTGCACACTGATAAGGTAACAGAATTGAAAAAAATTACAGGTGATTCAACCTCATTAAATTATTGTTTGTAGGTGTAATTAATAATTAAACATTTTTCCATGTTTTCTGCTGTCATCGATTGCATTCTGGTTCTTAGAATGTTCTTATAAATGGAAAAATACCTCGTAACTGGAGCGTGTTTCAGATGAAGAATGACACTAGGAACAATGTTCTCACGGAGCTGCACACACTTATCTTTAAGTATTGTGCATACAGTGGAAAAAGTTCTATATCCTGGGTTCTTTTTCAATACATCATTAAATTTTACTGAAACACACTCACTGATTACTCCCGGCACAACAGTCAATTTATTGATTGCATCTTCCACTATCGACACACACACTTTGCACAGCACGATTTTACCATCACTAGTAAAGACATCTTCAATTGAAATCCCTTGGATGCGACTGGCGCCATAGCAGTAGACTAGCTAGCTGTGTGACCTGATGTCAGAATAAACTTCTCTAGAAAACTGAAAGACACTCTTTTCCTCCAGGGCAACTGATTGCGGCCGTTTGTGCCAAACGATCAAACCCACAGCGTAATTTTCACTCTATCCTTCACCGCGGTAACAGTACAATGACCTACCCTTCGCATTGGTATTTGTTCCTACTTTAGCGTTACTTCTTAAGGGGTATACAAACTGTTAAGCATGGCAAAGAAATAGGGAGAGGAGTACGACAAGGATGCCCTTTAACACCTACACTGTTCAACATCTACTTGGAGGATTTAGTGAGGAACTGTTTTCAGAGCATGGGAGGAGTGATAGTAGGAGAAAGAAGAATAAACTGTATAAGATTTGCTGATGATATGGTACTGTTAGCAGAAGAGGAGATGATGCTAAGGGATATGCTAGTGGAGCTGAGTAACAGCTGTGAGCAATATGGAATGAAGATTAATGTCATCACGACGAAGACCATGGTCATAGGAAGAAAAGTAAAGGAGGTACTGTAAACTTGCGAATTCTAAATGAAGCAGTAGAGCAAGTGGACAGCTTCAAATATTTGGGGTGTACTATAAGCACTAACATGAGCTGCTGTCAAGAAGTCAAAAAGAGAATAGCAAAAGGAGCATCTTCTGCGGACCTCTGGAAAAAGAACTAAGGAAGAGACTACAGAAGTGCTTTGTGTGGAGTGTAGCACTGTATGGGGTAGAAACATGAACAATATGACGAAGTGAAGAGAAACGAATAGAAGCATTTGAAATGTGGATATGGAGGACGATGGAAGATGTGAAGTGGACAAACAGAATAAGAAATGAAGCTGTGTTGGAAACAGTGGGTGAAGAAAGAATGATGCTGTAACTGATCAGAAAGAGAAAAAAGAATTGGCTGGGTAACTGGTTGAGAAGGAACTGCCTACTGAAGGATTCACTGGAAGGAATGATGAACGGGAGAAGAAATCGGGGCAGAAGACCATGGTCATAGGACGAAAAGTAAAGAAGGTACTGTAAACTTGCGAATTCTAAATGAGGCAGTAGAGCAAGTGGACAGCTTAAAATATTTGGGGTGTACTATAAGCAGTAACATGAGCTGCTGCCAAGAAGTCAAAAGGAGGATAGCAATGACAAAGGAAGCTTTTAATAGCAAAAGGAGCATCTTCTACGGACCTCTGGAAAAAGAACTAAGGAAGAGACTACAGAAGTGCTTTGTGTGGAGTGTAGCACTGTATGGGGTAGAAACATGAACAATATGACGAAGTGAAGAGAAACGAATAGAAGCATTTGAAATGTGGATATGGAGGACGATGGAAGATGTGAAGTGGACAAACAGAATAAGAAATGAAGCTGTGTTGGAAACAGTGGGTGAAGAAAGAATGATGCTGTAACTGATCAGAAAGAGAAAAAAGAATTGGCTGGGTAACTGGTTGAGAAGGAACTGCCTACTGAAGGATTCACTGGAAGGAATGATGAACGGGAGAAGAAATCGGGGCAGAAGACCATGGTCATAGGACGAAAAGTAAAGAAGGTACTGTAAACTTGCGAATTCTAAATGAGGCAGTAGAGCAAGTGGACAGCTTAAAATATTTGGGGTGTACTATAAGCAGTAACATGAGCTGCTGCCAAGAAGTCAAAAGGAGGATAGCAATGACAAAGGAAGCTTTTAATAGCAAAAGGAGCATCTTCTACGGACCTCTGGAAAAAGAACTAAGGGAGAGACTACAGAAGTGCTTTGTGTGGAGTGTAGCACTGTATGGGGTAGAAACATGAACAATATGACGAAGTGAAGAGAAACGAATAGAAGCATTTGAAATGTGGATATGGAGAACGATAGAAGATGTCAAGTGGACAGACAGAATAAGAAATGAAGCTGTGTTGGAAATAGTGGGTGAAGAAAGAATGATGCTGTAACTGATAAGAAAGAGGAAAAAGAATTGGCTGGGAAAATGGTTGAGAAGGAACTGCCTACTGAAGGATTCACTGGAAGGAATGATGAACGGGAGAAGAAATCCGAGCAGAAGAAGATATCAGATGATAGACGACGTTGAGATATAAGGATCATATGCAGAGACAAAGAGGACGGCAGAAAATAGGAAATACTGGGTTTGCAGTGAAAGACCTGTCCTTAGGCAGAAGACAATGAATGATTGAGCACGGCAAAAGGATGTCCATTTCTTGACAGAATACATTATTATTTTCAATTATTAAATTATTTTTGTACATTAGAGACAAACAATTTTCAAACGTGTATTTATGAATTACCCTGTAAGTCGGTGGAAAATTGGTGGAAAAAAAATGTGTATTCTTTCAAAATATGCAATATCTCTCAAAATATCTAAAAATATGTAATATATGCCTAAATATTTATTATGCACCAAAATAAGTAAAAATATGTAGGCCTAACTTAAAACTTTGGAATAATGATCCCTTTGGTGTGATTCGCCGAAATTTTAGCTTTTCTTAAAACTACATAATTATATAGGAACAGAATATGCCTAATTACATAAAATCCGAGCTCTTAGGTATTAGATATTTTGTTCCGAAAATAGTATTCTTTATCATTCTTTCGCGTAAAAGCAATCAATCTCCTTACACTTTATATATCATTCATTAGCATTGTCGGATATTCGAGAATAAGCCTACTTTTACTCTTAACAAAGAATATTCTCCAGCATTACGTTATCAAATGCTTTATCTAAATCAATAAAACATTATAAGTAGTTGTTTATTCTAATGCTTTCCAACTACTTCATGATAAAGATTGTGCCTTCACATTATCTTTCCGTATTAGTAAGAAAAGCTCGTTGTTCAATTTACGATCTTATTAATTCATCCAAATACCGGTAGGTACTTGTAATTATCTTCGTTGTAAATTTAAATTGCTCAATTTAACAGACTGATACATCTGTAATGCTCTCTCTAGTTCTTATGTATCACACTTCCCAGTAGAGAATCATTGTGGTGCAACAAAAAAAATCAATTTCGAGATTTAAGCGGAAATAATGTTTTTAGCATTCCTTATATACAGGGACATCATTTTATTTTTACTAACATTTTTAATATTAACCTGTCTATACCTTTAGAGAACCGGAAACACCGCTTGCTCCGCCCTCCAAGACTAGAATTCGATGATACTGGCGTAAAACACAAATCACTCTACTAGGTAATGGAAGGAAGAAAAGTAGTTCATCCATTTACGTAAACTAGGAAATATCGCGATTTTGAGTTTGATAATTTTCATTAGGTTTTTCTTTAATCAAAGTACAGTACTGTATTAAGAATAAGTGTTTTTACTCACGAAGTGAGTTATCCATGCGAACGTATTCATTATGCAGTGTATATTATACTGTCTACAGCACATTAGCGTACAATATAGAGAAAGAAGTTAAATTGAAAAATAATCATAATATGAATATTTAAACACAATTTTGAAAATGGTGGCCGTTCATTTCGATACAGGCTTCAGTTATTTTGTGCATATTATCGCAGTATAGACTATTGCATCTAATTCCAATTGCCAGTTTCGTCCTTCGTACTAGTAACTCATGTTGAAATAATTCTGTACCTACTCTACGTACTGTAAATTCAATCTTCACTTCTGCCCGACCTGAAAATATAAAATTACTCAGACATGCTATCTACTGTCCGTCCAAGTGGTTATGCCGCAGGATTGTAGAAAGGGAGGAAATCACGTGACAGTTAATTACTTAACGAGGCCCTTTTATTTAAGTTAAATTAAACAGCTGTATAATATTACGTAAACTTCCAATTGCTAAGAGAAATTAATGTTTCCAGAAAAGAGCTAAGACAGCCCAGCTATTACAGAGGGGCGAGCAGAAGCAGGTGGGGGAAATCGGGATGCGACGTAGGCAAACGGACAGTACCTATGCGAAAATATGATTCAATATTGAAAGCTCTTTCGTCACTGGAAAACGCGAACATATTTCTGGAACGTACTATACTCAGTAACTCAGTACTGCTTACTATCTGCGGTTTTGGTTCTGTGTGGAGTTGGAACTTCCTTAGTAGAAGGGGTGGGAGTGAAGTACATTAAAAAACTCAGGTACAATAAAAATTGAAGTAAAAATAAAATGATGTCCCTGTAGAAAGAGTAGCTTTGAGCATGATATCTACTGTATTTGCCAGCCTACACCGATTTCCTCTTAACTGATTATTGGATTTTGTTCATACAGGGTTATTCGAAAATTGGTGGCAACATTTCAAATGAGATAAAAAAACTTATTTACTGACAATCCACATAAAAGTAACTTCATCCAGTATCATTTGGTATCGAATACAGCACGTTTGTTTACTTCCATTGGTACGACCTCTTGTTATCCGTGTTATTCGTCTACGTAGTTTAGTACTCGTACTGCACTCATTCTGTTGTAATGTTCGGTACGGTTTAATGCGTCGTTGGTTTCGTTTTTCTGTAGCTATTTTTTCTTTGTTTGAATTAATGTACAGAATCATGTGACATAGAATCGCTTGTTATTTGCACATACCTACTTACTTTATCCCTACCTGTAATTCCTTCTTGCACTGAAACGAAGCGTCGCAGCCCATGGGCTCCTTAACAAAATATGCTTCCACGAAGGTTATCTATCTGCTCCTTAATTTTGTCGATCTAATTTAGAAACACCCTGTATATTGCAAGCAAGAGGAATTAAATAACTTTGAAATCCCGATAATCATTTAGCGACACGCTGTATTATGTGCTAAGTATACATTGCAATAATATAGGGCATATCAAAAGTCCGGTAATACTTTCAATATTTTATTACACAAAAACTACTAATGATAGCACTTTCAGACACAAGTCAGTTTAAAGTCAAACTCTCAAAGTTCTGTTTACACCTTACAGAGCTTCAATGTGAGAACCACGAGTGACTCGGAAAATTAGCAAGCACAACTGTCGTGTTTGGGGTACACAGAAACCTCACAGAATCATTGAACATGAGCGTGATTCACCAAAGGTGAATGTTTTCTGCGCGTTGTCACAATGAAAACTGTACGGACCTTTCTTCTTCATTGAGGCTACTGTGACTGGACATTCATATCTGGACATGTTGGAGCAATGGTTGATGCCTCAACTTAGACAAGATCTCGATGACGATTTCATCTTTCAGCAAGATGGGGATCCGCCAGATTTCCACAATGCAGTTCGTGCTTACCTGAATACGGAGATGTCTGATCGTTGGATAGGACGTGCTGGAGTAAGGGACAGATGTTTCATGACATGGCCACCAAGGTCAACCGATATGACTGCATGTGACTTTTTTCTATGGGGTTGTAAGGACCGTGTGTTTGTACCGCCTTTGCCACGTGATTTAGAGGAACTAAAAACCAGAATTCGAGAAGCTGCCGCCACGGTCACAGAGGATATGTTGAAAAGGGTATGGGAAGAGTTTGAATATCGTTTGGACATCTGCCGAGTCACTCGTGGTTCACACATTGAAGCTCTGTAGGGTGTAAACAGAACTTTGAGAGTTTGACTTTAAACTGACGTGTGTTTGAAAGTGCTATCATTTGTAGTTTTTGTGTAATAAAATATTGAAAGTGTCACCGGACTTTTGATATGTCCTGTATTTTATTTTGTGTATTCGATATGATTTAAGTGTATTATTCCCCTTAGAAGAGTGGCCCGATTGGGACAAATCAGCCCAGTAGTATACCAATACTAGATTTAGTACTTTTGGAATTCTCTAGTATTATAGTCTTTTTTATGAAAATCTGGTACCTTTTCATTCCGAGGTTATAATATAGCAAACATTATAAACATTTTTCTGAGAATACTACGTCATTTACGAAGGAACAAATGCACACGCAGTTCACCGCCGAGAGATGTTGATCTTGTGTGCTTTGAGGCACGTCGCCACCATGGAAGGGTGGCTGGGATACTTCGCACGAGTTATCTTGAATAGAATCGTCGCCATTGTTCGGTGTCTGGGGTTTATCAGCATCGCGAGAAGCGCCAACTGCCTGCTGCATTCTGCTTGCTGTTAAACATGCTGCGACCAAAGTAACAGCAAACCTGCATCATCCCTCATTCCCCTTTCATGTTACGTCTTAAAACATTTCATTGGGATAGAAGTTTCAGAAAAACCTCGTTTCCATATGAAAAGCTACCTAGTATTTTCTATTTCTATGAACTGTACATATTTAAGACTGATTTTCATATGTACGGTACTACTGCTTTTATACATCGTGATTAAGAAATTATCAATGAAACCTCGGTTTCCAAGTTACATTTGAATAACGTTATGTGATGTATTTGCAGATATGCCTGGAATTTTATTAAATACTAGCCGTACCCGTGCGCTCCGCTGCACCTGTTAGAAATAAATATAAAGTAATTACATAATTAAAATAGGATGTTTGATCCAGGGAACATTCGTGTTTGATAGAAGGATAAATCGTTTAATATGTTACTTAATTTAAATTGCATCCAAATAATTAAAATGCGATCATTTTGGTCCAGAGACACTCATTTGGAGCAATGACAATTCCTTTAACATGTTTCTTAATTTTTATTACATGCAACCATAGCTTAATGTAGATTGACATCATTTAGATTTAATGTGTATATTTTATTTTACTTGTTATAGGTTTCCATTGAATTATGGCAATAACTTAATTTTAACTCTTGTTTGCTACGTATTCAGTAAATGGCGCTTGGCCCACTATGGTTGTGAACCCTTCAAATAACTTAAATTATATTATATAATATTACATATTATATTATATTATATTATATTATATTATATTATATTATATTATATTATATTATATTATATTATATTATATTATATTATATTATATTATATTATATTATATTATATTATATCAGAAGTTACTGTAATAACATTATAGCATTATGTCCATCTAGAGAAACTGCACTTTCCAATGGTGAAATAATAATTAATTATACAAATCGGTTAATTTAGCTTCCGATATTACTTCATACAAACATAGAAACATTCTCTGTAGGCTAACTTTCATGGCTTTCGATTGTTGCTGTCCAAGGCCCCTTATAGACGAAGTCATTTGTTTTTTTTTTTTTTTCATTACACGGCCTTAGATGGCAGTTATTTTAATTTTAAAACTAATTTATCTCATTAAATATCAGTCCTATCAAAATGTTTCATGGAATAAAGCTTATTGCAAATTATTTTTAAAGAAACTTTTGTTATGTAACATTTTTCACAAAAATCAATAATAAGCGAGATATTTCGATTTATTTAATTCAGGCCCCCTTATAACCCCCCTTTTAAATAATGTATTTTGAATGCCATATAGCCTAAAATCTAAGTTACAACGAACTTAATTTATATTCCAATTTTCATCGAAATCCGTTCAGCCATTATCGCGTGAAAAGGTAACAAACATACAGACAGACAGACAGACAGACATACAAACAAAAATTTCAAAAAAGCGATTTTCGGTTTCAGGGTGGTTAATTATATATGTTAGGACCAATTATTTTTGGAAAATCGAAAATTACCAGAAAAATTTCGGCTACAGATTTATTATTAGTATAGATCACAGTGAAATATAAGACAGTCGGCTCTGACGAACTAAAATTCTTTATGTTTCATTCTCAATATTAGGCTGAAGTTCCTCTAATGTGTGCGGATTCTTGCGAAACACTTTGTCTTCGAACTTAACCCATAAATAGAGAAATTAAGTAATGGAGAAAGGATGGAAAATAAGAAAACAAAAGAAGAAATAAATAAATCAAGAAATGTGGGAAGAAAGGAAAAATGAAAAAAGAAGTAATAGATAAATCAGGAAATGTAGAAAGAGAGCAAAAATGAAAAGAGAAAAGAATAAATAGAGCAATCAAGAAATCTAAAGGAAGCACCAAAAAGAATATAAGAAATACAGAAATGAAGAAATGGAGCAAGAATTGAGAAATGAAAAAGGAAAAGAATAAAATAGGAATCAAGAATTTCAGAAAGAAAGGAGACGCCAAAAGAAGAAATAGAGAAATGAAGAAATGGAGAAAGAAAGGAAGCACGAAAAAGATAAAAGAAATGAAGAAATTGAGAAATAATTGAGAAATGGAAAAAATAAGGAATATAGAAATCAAGAATTTCAGAAAGAAAGGAGACACCGAGAAAGAAAAAAAAAGAAATAGGTAAATGAAGGAATGAAGAAAGAAAGGAGGCACCAAAAAATAAATAGAGAAATTAAGAACTGGGGAAAGAAAGTAGGCACCAAAAAAGAAAAAAGAAATAGATGAATGATAAATGAAAAAGAAGAAATGTAGAAATCAAGAATTTCAGAAAGAAAGGAGACGCCAAAAAAAGAAAAATGAAATAGAGAAATGAAGAAATGAAGAAAGAATTGTAAAATGAAAAAACAAGAAATATAGAAATCAAGAATTTTAGAAAGAAAGGAGACACCAAGAAAGAAAAAAGAATTAGAGAAATTAAGAAATGAAGAAAGAAAGGAGGCACCAAAAAATAACATATTAAAATGTTAGTGATCTTAAATCTGTACCTCATAGTATTGTATCATCATTTCTCTCTTTCTTTTTTGGTGTCTCCTTTCTTTCTGAAGTTCTTGATTTCTATATTTCTTCTTTTTTCATTTTTCCATTTCTTAATTTCTCTATTTCTTTTTTTCTTTTTTGGTGCCTGCTTTCTTTCTCCATTTCTTCATTTGTCTATTTCTCTTTTCTTTCTTGACGTCTCCTTTCTGAAATTCTTGATTTCTATATTTCTTGTTTTTTTTATTTCTCAGTTCTTTCTCCATTTCTTTTTTCTTTTTGGTGCCTCGTTTCTTTCTCCATTTCTACATTTCAATTTTACAGGCATTTCGTCTTTTTATAAACATCAGGGGATTTCACATACATATAAGAACAAGAGTGCAACATTTCTTTCGAAGGGACATCCTTAAACTTCTACTAGAACCTGTAGAAGTCAACATTTATGTGGAACTATCGTAGTAGATCCCTAATATATGTTCTTCTTCTTTTGAAGAAATAGCTTTAATTCCTAAATCAGTAGTCCCATGACTTAACAGTGTATACCTTCAGATAGATCTCATCCTAAAGAATTCAGTAGTGACATGATATCAAAATTGTACCTCAGAGGTACGGAAATACAGAATGCAATTCGTTGATGTATTATTATTCTAAATTTTCCAAGGTTTAACGATGACTCTATAAGTAATAATAATTATTGCACAGGTTTGCGTCACATAGCATGATAAGTCGTAGCTTTAAAATCAAGAAATCCACGTCTGCAGAGTTCATAATAGCGAAACATTTATCTGTGCCTGATAGGAGTTAAGTGGCCGGCAGTAAATCCTTAATCCTGTAATAAATACAACCCAATCAACTGATAATCTCGACTTAACTGGAAGCATTACCTGTGTTAATCGTCCACAACTACCAGGGAAGTGACCTCCCCGAAGACATCGGCCAATGAGTTTCATATCCAATTCCTAACAGTCTGCTGACAGCTTCACGCCAGAATAATAATAATAATAATAATAATAATAATAATAATAATAATAATAATAATAATAATAATAATAATAATGCAGATCAACCGCATGAGGTGGACAGTGAAAAGAAACGGATCTATGAACCAACAATCCCGTTCTATAAAGATAAATATAGCCTGTCCCACATTGATGTAATAGGTCTGATGGTGGGAGCACGAGGTACCATACCCTCCTTCTTTGCCAACAAATGTAAACACCTGGGTCTAACACACAGCATTGTGAAGGAAATAGCCATTAGTGCCCTCAAAGGATCGTTCAGATATTGAGAAATCATTTGTATGGGAGTGATAATGGAAATTTCAAGTTATCTTAACCGATGGCTGTTGATTGGTTTAGATATCAATGCCAATAAATCCGTACAATTATTTTTCTCGCGGTATATGGCATTCAAATCATTCTAACCTACTATCTGATGATATTTTTTCCCCCCTTTCTTAACTGTAAAAGCACAAACGTTATTTAGGTGTAAATTATTCAGACATTTTGTATATTCCATTCCCTAACCGTTTCAAATGTATATCATTTTACCTTTTAGGTGTGTTTCCAAATTATATGTAATACGCTTTGTCAAATCTAGCAACCTTTTCATAAGGGAAGCTAAATTTATATTTATATTATATAATAATAATAATAATAATAATAATAATAATAATTATTATTATTATTATTATTATTATTATTATTTATTAACTTGCTTACTTATTTACTTATTTATTTATTTACTTATTTATTTACTTATTTATTTACTTTATTATTTATTTACTTACTTACTTACTTACCTTACTTACTTAACTTACTTACTTAACTTACTTTACTTACTGATTTATTTATTTATTTATTTATTTATTTATTTATTTATTTATTTATTTATTTATTTATTTATTTATTTATTTATTTATTTATTTATTTATTTATTTATTTATTTATTTATTTATTTATTTATTTATTTATTTATTTATTTATTTATTTATTTATTTATTTATTTATTTATTTATTTATTTATTTATTTATTTATTTATTTATTTATTTATTTATTTATTTATTTATTTATTTATTTATTTATTTATTTATTTATTTATTTATTTATTTATTTATTTATTTATTTATTTATTTATTTATTTATTTATTTATTTATTTATTTATTTATTTATTTATTTATTTATTTATTTATTTATTTATTTATTTATTTATTTATTTATTTATTTATTTATTTATTTATTTATTTATTTATTTATTTATTTATTTATTTATTTATTTATTTATTTATTTATTTATTTATTTATTTATTTATTTATTTATTTATTTATTTATTTATTTATTTATTTATTTATTTATTTATTTATTTATTTATTTATTTATTTATTTATTTATTTATTTATTTATTTATTTATTTATTTATTTATTTATTTATTTATTTATTTATTTATTTATTTATTTATTTATTTATTTATTTATTTATTTATTTATTTATTTATTTATTTATTTATTTATTTATTTATTTATTTATTTATTTATTTATTTATTTATTTATTTATTTATTTATTTATTTATTTATTTATTTATTTATTTATTTATTTATTTATTTATTTATTTATTTATTTATTTATTTATTTATTTATTTATTTATTTATTTATTTATTTATTTATTTATTTATTTATTTATTTATTTATTTATTTATTTATTTATTTATTTATTTATTTATTTATTTATTTATTTATTTATTTATTTATTTATTTATTTATTTATTTATTTATTTATTTATTTATTTATTTATTTATTTATTTATTTATTTATTTATTTATTTATTTATTTATTTATTTATTTATTTATTTATTTATTTATTTATTTATTTATTTATTTATTTATTTATTTATTTATTTATTTATTTATTTATTTATTTATTTATTTATTTATTTATTTATTTATTTATTTATTTATTTATTTATTTATTTATTTATTTATTTATTTATTTATTTATTTATTTATTTATTTATTTATTTATTTATTTATTTATTTATTTATTTATTTATTTATTTATTTATTTATTTATTTATTTATTTATTTATTTATTTATTTATTTATTTATTTATTTATTTATTTATTTATTTATTTATTTATTTATTTATTTATTTATTTATTTATTTATTTATTTATTTATTTATTTATTTATTTATTTATTTATTTATTTATTTATTTATTTATTTATTTATTTATTTATTTATTTATTTATTTATTTATTTATTTATTTATTTATTTATTTATTTATTTATTTATTTATTTATTTATTTATTTATTTATTTATTTATTTATTTATTTATTTATTTATTTATTTATTTATTTATTTATTTATTTATTTATTTATTTATTTATTTATTTATTTATTTATTTATTTATTTATTTATTTATTTATTTATTTATTTATTTATTTATTTATTTATTTATTTATTTATTTATTTATTTATTTATTTATTTATTTATTTATTTATTTATTTATTTATTTATTTATTTATTTATTTATTTATTTATTTATTTATTTATTTATTTATTTATTTATTTATTTATTTATTTATTTATTTATTTATTTATTTATTTATTTATTTATTTATTTATTTATTTATTTATTTATTTATTTATTTATTTATTTATTTATTTATTTATTTATTTATTTATTTATTTATTTATTTATTTATTTATTTATTTATTTATTTATTTATTTATTTATTTATTTATTTATTTATTTATTTATTTATTTATTTATTTATTTATTTATTTATTTATTTATTTATTTATTTATTTATTTATTTATTTATTTATTTATTTATTTATTTATTTATTTATTTATTTATTTATTTATTTATTTATTTATTTATTTATTTATTTATTTATTTATTTATTTATTTATTTATTTATTTATTTATTTATTTATTTATTTATTTATTTATTTATTTATTTATTTATTTATTTATTTATTTATTTATTTATTTATTTATTTATTTATTTATTTATTTATTTATTTATTTATTTATTTATTTATTTATTTATTTATTTATTTATTTATTTATTTATTTATTTATTTATTTATTTATTTATTTATTTATTTATTTATTTATTTATTTATTTATTTATTTATTTATTTATTTATTTATTTATTTATTTATTTATTTATTTATTTATTTATTTATTTATTTATTTATTTATTTATTTATTTATTTATTTATTTATTTATTTATTTATTTATTTATTTATTTATTTATTTATTTATTTATTTATTTATTTATTTATTTATTTATTTATTTATTTATTTATTTATTTATTTATTTATTTATTTATTTATTTATTTATTTATTTATTTATTTATTTATTTATTTATTTATTTATTTATTTATTTATTTATTTATTTATTTATTTATTTATTTATTTATTTATTTATTTATTTATTTATTTATTTATTTATTTATTTATTTATTTATTTATTTATTTATTTATTTATTTATTTATTTATTTATTTATTTATTTATTTATTTATTTATTTATTTATTTATTTATTTATTTATTTATTTATTTATTTATTTATTTATTTATTTATTTATTTATTTATTTATTTATTTATTTATTTATTTATTTATTTATTTATTTATTTATTTATTTATTTATTTATTTATTTATTTATTTATTTATTTATTCTGGCGAAGTTAAGACCATCAGACCTTCCCTTCCACTCAGCCAGAAAAAAGGAAGCTAATACAATTTGCAGCAATACAAGTTAATGATTACACACTAATATTTAAAGAACACAAAATATTGATATAGTCATACAACCACAAGTTGAGTTAAGTAATGCAAACATACTAAATAATAATTACAAAATAATATAAGGCTTAGAAGTTACACTCTATGAATATGCAAGTGGTAAGGGAACCAATATTACAAATTACAAGAATTATAACTGTACAACACTGAGGAAAATTATACACTGGCATACACACATAACCGTAACATAAACACAGAAATTTGCGGCCAGGTTACCAAATGGGATCATTTACAATGATTCACATAAACATTGCCGTTAGACGTTAACATGAACTCCAATCTTTAAGCTTGTGATTTGCAAACAGTACACAATCGTAGAGTGCTGAAGTATACGACAGAATATGAGGAAATGGCGTCGTTGTTATGTTTCCATGGTTACCAAGTATCTTTGCGGTTATGTTTATGTCCCCATCATGAATGGTGTGATTTTACCGTAACGTTTACAGTAAATTAACGCTTACGTTATGTTTAATTTTCATTGTGAATGGGCCTTTAAACATAAATGAGGAAGAAAGAAAACATTTTCAGAGAAATGAGTGACATATGTACTATATGTAGGATTACAATGAGGATTTATAATTTCAGTGATAAATAAAAGTGCATACAACAATGATTGTAGGATAAAGGAACGAGAAGATTAAATCTTATGCTAGGTATTATGTGGCTTAATATTGGTCACAAGATTGAATAATTTACTTTTAAAATGCAATATCGCTCGACAGTTCCTGAGGGACCTGGTTAGGGAGTTCCAGAAACGAATTGCTGGTACTGTGAAAGAGGAAGAATAGTGAGCTGTTTTATGGCAAGGCACAGATAATAAAGGATCATTTTTAGAACGAGTACCCAGGCTGTGATATGAGGACAAGAAATTAAAACGCACTGAGAGATACTTAGGCGAGGAAGTATTGATGATGAGATATAGGAAAATTAGTGAATGGATATATCTTCGGTCCTGTAATCTTACCCATTGGAGCGTGATGTGGTCGTACTTGCGGATGTTGGAAATGAAAGGTATGCAGGCATTATGAACGCGCTGCAATCTTTGGGCTAAATTAGAATTAAAATCTGTTAGTAGAATGTCGCAATAGTCAAAATCTGGCATCTCCAATGTTTGTATGAGAATTATTTTTAATTGAAAAGGTAGAAACTTTTTCAAACGATTTAATGAATGTAGAATGGAGAAGTAAAAATTGGAGATATCGATCGTCCAGTTCAAAAGTGCGACAACTAAAAAATTTCCCATTTTTTAGTTATTTATACTACTGAAAGCCCCTTTCGAAGCTCTTTCCGATACAATATTGAGATAAGTCATATTTACAACCAAAAAGAAAAAAACTAAATATACTGCTTCAGAAATAATTATAACTATGGACTTTACTAATTCATTATTAGTACATTTCGAAATGTATTAATAATGAATTGGAACCTTGTGATAAACTCGTCTGAATACTGACTCATTTCTAATTGTCGTAGTTATGAACCAGAACTCTGTTCCTTTCTAAGTGATTTATTTGAAACTTTCAACTGAAGATATCAAAAAACTTGTTTTTTTGAGTTGTCGCATTTTAGAACTATACGATCGATATATCTTTCGAAGAGATGGAAAAATTCAAATATCTAGAAGCAACAGTAACAAATATAAATGACATTCGGTAGGAAATTAAGAGTAGAATAAATATGGGAAATGCCTATTATTATTCAATTGAGAAGCTTTTGTCATCTAGTCTTCTGTCAAAAAATCTGAAAGTTAGAATTTATAAAACAGTCATATTACCGGTTGTTCTGTATGGTTGTGAAAGTAGGACTCTCACTTTGAGAGAGGAACAGAGGTTAAGGGTGTTTGAGAATAAGGTGCTTAGGAAAATATTTAGGGCTAAGAGGGATGAAGTTACAGGAGAATGGAGAAAGTTACACAACGCAGAACTGCACGCATTATATTCTTCACCTGACATAATTAGGAACATTAAATCCACACGTTTGAGATGGGCAGGGCATGTAGCGCGTATGGGGAATCGAGAAATGTATATAGAGTGTTAGTTGGGAGACCGAAGGGAAAAAGACCTTTGGGGAGGCCGAGACGTAGATGGGAAGATAATATTAAAATGGATTTGAGGGAGGTGGGATGTGATGGTAGAGACTGGATTAATCTTGCTTAGGACAGGGACCAATGGCGGGCTTATGTGAGGGCGGCAATGAACCTCCGGGTTCCTTAAAAGACAGTAAGTAAGTAAGAATGTAGAATGGAGAAGTAAAAATTGAAGATTTATCCTTCGAAGAGATGGAAAAATCAAATATCTTGGAGTAACAGTAACAAATATAAATTACATTCGAGAGGAAATTAATACCAGAATAAATATGGGAAATGGCTGTTATTATTCGGTTGAAAAGCTTTTGTCATCCAGTCTGCTGTCAAAAAATCTGAAAGTTAGAATTTATAAAACAGTTATATTACCGGTTGTTCTGTATGGTTGTGAAACTTGGACTCTCACTTTGAGAGAGGAACAGAGGTTAAGGGTGTTTGAGAATAAGGTGCTTAGGAAAATATTTGGGGCTAAGAGGGATGAAGTTACAGGAGAATGGAGAAAGTTACACAACGCAGAACTGCACGCATTATATTCTTCACCTGACATAATTAGGAACATTAAATCCAGACGTTTGAGATGGGCAGGGCATGTAGCACGTATGGGCTAATCCAGAAATGCATATAGAGTGTTAGTTGGGAGGCCGGAGGGAAAAAGACCTTTGGGGAGGCCGAGACGTAGGTGGGAAGATAATATTAAAATGGATTTGAGGGAGGTGGGATATGATGATAGAGACTGGATTAATCTTGCACAGGATAGGGACCGATGGCGGGCTTATGTGAGGGCGGCAATGAACCTGCGGGTTCCTTAAAAGCCATTTGTAAGTAAGTATGTAAGAATGTAGAAGACAGTCTTGCATGTGTGTGTGTGTGTGTGACTTTGACATTCCACTTGACTCCCTCATCCATGTACACACCTAGATATTTAACAGAGAATAGACTTGATTCGATTCTGAAAGATTCACAACTGCATGTAAATTCTGTCTGAGTAGTTTGATTATCATTGCATTACTTATTACTTACTGTTCCCCACCGCCATATTTTATTTTGAGGTTCTTGCCGTACATGATTCAGTAGATGACATCTAAATATAGAGGATCAATATTCGATAGCGATATCTAAGATAATATACGATTATCAATTCAGCTGATGGTATTTAGTATAAGTTTTATACTGACTAGATCGTTAAAGATTTACGACTATCAATATAACTGATCCTTTAACAGCTGCGGTTATCAAATGAAGGGAAGACGTCAACTCACGCGATTCATTCACGATTCCGAACTGATCTTTTAAGGTTTTGGTTATCAAATCAAATGATTACGTCGCCTCAGATGATCAAGACTTCATCTTGAGGAGATGTAAGATTTGTGGTTATCAAATTAGCTGATGACGCAAACTCAGGCGATAGAGATTCGATCCCCAGTAGATCTTGTAAGATTTATTTTTATCACATCATTTGTAGTTTATAAGGATACATTTTGAGAATTTTACATTTTTCTTCCAAAGAGTCTTATATGGCATTTGCAGATATTTGCTTAATTATTTGACAATTATAATTGCAATTATAAATTAATCGATATTGGAATTCCACAAGGTACAGTACTAGGACCAATCTTATTTATTATATATACATACTAGGTTCAAAAAGTTCCCGGAATTTGTTAGCATCATAGAAACAACGTACCTTAAACACTATTCTACAGAATTCCCTTCAAAATAGTTGCCTTCCGCAACTACACACTTTTGCCAACGCGTGTAGAGTTCCTGGAAGCAGGCCTGGAAGCCATTTTGTGAAACCCGTCTTAGTGCTCTCGTCGCGTTTGCGATAACCTCTTCAGCATTGAATCTCCGTCCTTTCAGATGACTTTTCAGACGGGGAAACAGAAAGTAATCAGGTGGTGAGAGATCAGGAGAGTATGGTGGGTGATCCAAAGCAGTTATGTTGTGCCTGGCAAGAAAATTCTTTACAATAATTGCGCGATGAGCAGGTGCATTGTCACATGCATAAGGAACCAGTTTTTTTCTACCCACTTTTTTGGACGTTTCCTTCTCACTGCGTCCCAGAGGCGACGGAGGGTTTCTACGTACAATTCTTTCGTTACAGTACGACCTTCTGGAATGAACTCATTGTGCATGAGACCCTGAGAGTCGAAGAAAACTTCCAACATAACTTTGCTTTAAGTGTGCTTAAATGCGACAGGCTCATGTCAGTAGATTTACTGGCATGTGAAAGAACTCCTGCGGGACAAAATTCCGGCACATCCGGCGATGCTGATATAACCTCTGCAGTTGCGAGCGTCGTTAAATAAAACATAACATTTAAAATAACTTTGCCTTTGGAAGTGTCCCTAGGAAATTTTTGCTTCCGAGGAGATGTTTTCGATTTCCACTCAGATGACTGTCGTTTAGGGACTGGGTCGTACAAGTAGCACCAGTTTCATTTTGTTTAAGAAATCACCATCTTCATCAGCCATACTGATCATGTCCCCAGCAAAACACAGAACTTGATGTTTGTACTTTGCTCTGTGGACATAATTACAAAATGCGACGAACAAACAAAACACTATGATAAACAATTGCCTACAACTCAAAACCAATAATTGCCATTATCAACAAACTTTAAGGAAATGACATCATGAATGTTACCAACAAAACAAATGTATAACATCCCTTGTTATATATTAATACGAAAAATGGTAGTAAAATTTGGTAATTTGTTGAAAATTGATCTAAAGAAATATGGTGGTAATATATTTTCTTTTGCAAATGATACTGTACTAACATTTAATGGGGAAAGTTGGGATAACACTTATTTAAATGCTAACAATGGAATTAACGTAATGAAAAATTGGCTTGACTCTAAGCTCCTGTCGTTGAATACTAATAAAACTACTTATAATCCATTTTCTTTAACAACGAAAGGTTTATCAATAATTATCACTTAGTAATACATAATATTTCATGTAATGAATTAACAAACAATTATTGTAATTGCCCACATCTAACACCTTCCACACAAGTTAAATGTTTAGGAATTATTATAGAGCATCATTTACGTTGGGAAAAACAAATTGATTTCATGTGTACAAGTATAAGAAAGACAATTTATAAATTCATAATGTTTCGAAATTTTATCACTAAGGAGGCATTGAGAATAATATTTTATGCTCGACCATGCCGAAATGTAGTAATTATACACCTGGTAGCAGGCCTTTAATGGACCTCATTAAAGTACACCTATTCATTAAAGTTCAGGTGTTCCACCAACCAGAAAACACCATTTAAGCAATATAAAAGCGCAAGTATCGATTATTCTCGGATATGCAATCGAAAGACAACTAGCGAAACGTCACGGTGGCTGGAAATCCAATACTGTCGCAGAAAGTTATGTTCTGTTACTTTAATAATTAGCGTTAATTGTAAATAATATTCAAATAAATTCAATTTGTCATCTCGTTTTTCAATGTCAAAATCAATTTCAAGGTTATCTCAAGATTAATGTTTATTTTACTGTCTAGATTATATCAAAGTCAGTGACATTTCTTTCTCGGAAAAAATCAATACTTTCGCGTCTGCGCACATCTCACAATTCACGAGATATTGCACAAGGTCAGTTCCGTTCCCCAGTCAGATAAGAATAACATGAACACTTATTAATAATTTCAAGTTAGAAATATGGTCGAGCATAAAAAGTCGTATGAAACTTGCCTATAATGGTAATTAAGACGCTCGTATGAAAATTATGAAACTAGCTTACGCTCGTTTCATAAACATAATCCCGTCTTAATTACTACCATTATAGGCTCGTTGCATAATGTACTATTAATTGAATTCTTATTTGATGATTTAAAACAATTTTCTAAAACATGGAAAATGTGTGTAATAAATAAGGCAAATGACTACCTTCTGGTTGTAGTTCAAGGCTTAATTGTTGAATCATAATGAAAGCATTTTTACTTGGTTATTTAACGACGCTGTATCAACCACTGTGTTATTTAACGTCGATAGAATTGGTGATAGCGAGATGGTATTTGGCGAGATGAAGTCGAGAATTCGCCATAGATTACCTGATATTCGTCTTATAGTTGCGGAAAAACTCGGAAAAAAACCCAACCAAGTAATCACCCCAAGCGGGAATCGAACCCACGCCCAAGCGCAATTCCGGATCAGTAGACAAACGCGCTACCGCCTGAGTTAAGTCGGTGAAAGCATTTGTTTTATCACGGAATAACTAAATACTGTTCTTAACACATTCCGAGCTGCTTAGTTCACCTTGATTGCTGAATTTTTAAGTATGTTAGTTACTTTATAACAAATCTATACATTTCACACGAATCTCGTCGTATCAGACGACATCATAATTCAGGGGCGACTTTTGGGGTAGTGCCAGTGTGCCATAGCACCGCCAATGAAAGAAACAAAAAATAATATCCTAAAAAGCAGTTGTAATAGTTTATTTATACACATTTTATTCGTATTTCATCTGAACGAGCGCGCGCACAGATCGGGACGCACTCTTGCAGCGTTTTTCCGAACTTTGGAGCCACTTCTGTGTGGCACTGCCTACGTCCATATAACACTGTACAAAAGGCTACTGATTCTATTTTATATACGTTTCTTATGGCAGACTTTGAGCCGAATTCAGTTTGACTCAGTAGTTAATATTCCGCCCGCTAGAGCACAGTAATGCAGAAATTTCGCTAGATGGCAGGGTTGTTGGAGACGTTAGGAAGGGAACCATGAACCGCAGACTTGCACGAAAACACAAGTTAAAGTTCCGCGCCAAATGTTAATGTAATGTTGCCAATTCAAAACTAATGCACATAACTTGGATTTGAATGTGTAAAGTATTATCCGTTTATTGAATGCAGAGATTGTCATGGTTCTTTTTAGAAAGATAAATATATATTTTTTTCATATTATGTAACACTGTTTGTTAATGTTATGTAATATTTGTTTTATTTTGCGGCAACTAAATATCGCTACACTGTTGCTAAAGTATTGATGCTTTTGTTAACGATGCATGAGATCTGTGCAGGACATGAACATGTGTTATTCAGGCCGCTGCCTTGGATTCATCGACCTGTTAAATAAAATGCAAACGCGTTCGTTTATTATCTATATCACAGTTCATCTCATGTGTTTTTGCCAGTAATTTTATTAGTTATAAAATTTATTTGTATTTGACTAACAATACTGTGAAAGTCTTGCATTATCTGTATCTGTAAATTTCGTTATTAGTTTCGGAAATGTTATTGTAACTGTTACTAGATGCATTATTAACTGTACACCTGGTGAAATAGCTAGTTTAATTAATGTGTTTTATTTAACACTAGCCATACCCGTGCGCTCCGCTGCACCTGTTAGAAATAAATATAAAGTAATTACATAATTAAAATAGGACGTTTGATCCAGGGAACAACTTTTACAACAGCGCAAGATAATCTGCTTCGCTCATTACCCAATTTTTTTTGCATTGCGTTTATTGCATATATATTTTACGTATTTTAACACGATTCAATTGAGCATAGTTAAAATTTGAATTATAAAATAATGGATTGCTAAGCTAACGTACTATTACTGCATACCAAATCAATACACACTCGTTGTTCGTTAATTCTCTGAGATTAAAATGAGTGTACATAAATATTATTTTAAGAAATACAGAAAACGAATGTACAAAATAGCCTATCAAATTTTCTGTGCATAAGAAGCTTTTTTAATCTTACCTGTCCTCGATTTACTCAGACGTTACTGTAATAATATTATAGCATTATGTCCATCTAGAGAAACTACACTTTCCAATGGTGAAATAATAATTAATTATACAAATCGGTTAATTTAGCTTCTGATATTACTTCATACAAACACAGAAACATTCTCTGTAGGCTATGTTTAATAGTACTCTCTATATACCTTGATGTTTAATAGCTTTCGATTGTTGTTGTCCAAGGCTCCTTATAGACGAAGTCATTTGTTCTTAATTCATTGCACCGTCTTAGATGGCGTTATTTTAATTTTAAAACTCATTTATCTCAAATATCAGTCCTATCAAAATTTTGTAAAGAATAAAACTTATCGGAAATCATTTTTAAGAAACTTTTGTTATGTAATATTTTTCAAAAAATCAATAATAAGCGAGATATTTCGATTTATTTAATTCAGGCCCCCTTATAACACCCCTTTTAAATAAAGTATTTTGAATACCATATAGCCTAAAATCTAAGTTACAACGAACTTAATTTATATTCCAATTTTCATATAAATCGGTTCAGCCATTATCGCGTGAAAAGGTAACAAACATACAAGCAGACAGACAGACAGACAGACAGACATACAAACAAAAATTTCAAAAGAGCGATTTTCGGTTTCAGGGTTGTTAATTATATATGTCAGGACCAATTATTTTTGGAAAATCGAAAATTACCAGAAAAATTTTGGCTACAGATTTATTATTAGTATAGATAATGTAAACGTGAGCTGCGATTATCATTTTCACTAGGGTAATTTGAGTAAAACCTTTTTTTCATTTTTGGCACCACCACCACCAGAATACCTCACCGGCCGCCACTGTCATAGTTTGTTCCTGAGCAGTGCCATCAGCAGTTCTGTAGAGAACCGTAATAACATTTTGAAATGCTACAACTTTTCTCAATCCTGAAATCTTCCTACCACTTCGATAGCCTAGAAAAAAAATCTTTTCTTATTCCTCCTCGGGGTTTTCTTAAATTGCGTCGCCTCGTTAGATGAAGATTTGAGAGCGAATTTTTAATGAAGTTAAGTGTCGTTAAATCAGGAGCGCGTAAAAAAGAGGAAACTGTGTTCACTGAGCGGTCCGCACTCCGAATGACTGATATTGATTTAATGAACGCATTACCCCGGGACGGCGCGGCGATCTCATTCCAATATAATCCTGATCTACGAATTACCAAGCGGGTGGGAGATGGAATGAGCGAACAGCTAGACCCGACGTGCTTAGAAGGTGCAAAATGAGTTCAGTTCAGTACATCTGCACGCCGTTATTGCCATTATTAGTTTCGCATGTTTACACTATTGATTACAATTTAACTTCAAGGTCTATCTACTTACGTCACAACACCATCTTACATCAGTTGCGTGCAATTCTTATGCCCGTGTGCACCATTCTCGATTAAAATTTGACCATGGTTAAGTCGGCACTTGACCATCTTCAACGCCAATTTGCGGAATATCAATCTCGATCAAAGTTAAACAAGCGAGTTGATGATGATGATCAAATTTGATCACGGGTGTGGGACCGATTATCTTGAATTGAACATGGTCAAGTCGAGAAAACCAAAATGGCGGCACGATTTGACGTACTTGATGGAATTGAAGATGAAATTATGTATCTTCAACACGTAAATCACTGCGGAAATAACAGAATTGGTGTTATTGTAGAAAGAGTGAATTTGTAGATGAATAATAAAAATGTTCTTTTTTCTCAAAATAGACTAATGTTTTATATATGTTTCTGCTTTGGAAGATCGGGACTTTACTTGAGGACAAAATATTATTTAGGTGTAATTGTCCAATTTTGTTAACATAATAACAAAGTAGTTATTCTATGCCGGTAATAATATAGCAAAACTAAATGACCATTTTGTAGAATGCGAGATTATCACTTATTAGCTATAGATTTGCCGTTTCAAACTATTAGGACCTACATGACGTTTTGGACAATTAGGCTATTTACGCTTGAATTAAGAGAAATTACACGGATACCTTCCTTTCCCTCTTACTCCAAAATTCCAACCTAGTGAACACAAAATAAATGGATAAATTTGAGAACAAGGATACTTTCCTTTCCCTCTTACTCCAAAATTCCAACCTTGTTCACACAAAATAAATTGGCGCTAAAAACTTCCTTTTCGTATGCATGATGATACGTATTCGACATACACAGACGAATTGCTTTTTTTAATTTAATTTTAAAATAATTATTGTTAGCGAGGTATCCGTATACTGAAATTTTCCCAAATAAATTATTGGCACTGAAATGTGTCTTTTCGTAAGTAAGATGATGAGCATTCGACAAACACACACAAATCTGCTCTTTTTAGTAGCCCATTTCAAGATAATTGTCAGTGAGGTATCCGTATACTGAAATTTTCCCAATTATTATCATTAATATGAAATAACCACTGTATAAATTACGGTACAAATTATGTGAAATTATGTAAACACGTATAACTCATGTGAATTGTGAGGTTAAATCCAACCAGTTAGCCTGCTTTTCTCTTAGAGAACTTCCGTCAGTACTTTTATTCGGTAATATGGATGCAGAATTGCTGACGAGTTCTAAAAAAAATTCCCACTTCGAACTGTGAGAAGTTCGGTGCTCTTTTCTTTTTTTCTTCCATGATTATTGAAAATTGTTATTTGAAAATTGCGAGGATTTTTGAAAGCAATCCGACAAACAAAAACGAAGCGATAATTGACAGAGTGCGTTCGTTCGCTGTTTTATACGCGGTTACCTAGCGCTCAGATGATTCTTCTCAAGCGATCGTACCGTCAGCTGACGGTACTGAATTGATCGAGGGAAAATGCCGGTGCACCGCATCTGTAACTTGATCATTGTCAAGAATTAACCATGTTTCCGTGATTGCTGATAACCGGGCTAGATGATCGAGAATGGTGCACACGGCCATTAGGGTACGACATACCAGCCTTACTTTTAATTTCTTGTTTCAGTTGATTATTCAAAAACACTATATCAACTACTAGATTAGTATCGTCGGTGGAACTTGGTGAAATCGAGGTGAGGCCGACAATTCACCATGTGAAAAAATATACAGGGTGTTTCCGAGGTGGTGTTACAAACTTTCAGGGATGATGGGGAAAGGCACATGTATCAATTTGAGATAAGGAACCCTGGTCCGGAAATGACCGAGTCGAAAGTTACAAGCAAAAATATTTCTGTGAAAATGAAATAATTTTATTCCTCTGTACACCTTATTTATGTGTATTTATCTGTACATCTTACACATACTGTATTCATCTGACGTTGTTTACGTTGTCTACTTACAGTATTCCATTCAGTGCGCTGTCTGAGGGGTGGTGACAGGAAACTACACTAAAGCAATGCAGATAGCGTAATGTGTAACGGACATGGTCGGTCCTGATATGCATGTCTGTAGACAGCAGTGTATGTGTACAAGTTGCAGTGTCCAGTCGATCAGTCCTAGTGAAACGGAGGAGTGCATGAGAGCGGAATAAGTAGACCTGATTTTCAAATACGGATGAGCCAATGGGAACAGTAGACAAGCTCACAGATTGTATCGGGACAAGTACCCACATAGGAGACATCCGGCTCATACCATCTTTCCACGACTGTTCCAAAGGTTAAGGGAAGGAGGGCACGTGGTGCCAAATTACAATTCCATTTCCACACAATTATTTTTACTTATAACTTTCGACTCAGCCATTTCCGGACTAGGGTTTCTTATCTCAAATTGATACATGTGCCCTTCCCCATCGTCCCTGAAAGTTTGTAACACCACCTCGGAAACACCCTGTATAACAAGGAGAACATGGGGAATAGGAGAAGCTTTTGAACTTTTTCAACAATGTTTACAATTGCAAATGTTATTTAGCGTCGAAATTAAACTTAAAACGAAAAATAGCCAACAAATTTTGTCTGAAGTCCTCCATCAGGGACAGAGTTTTTTTTCTCAAAAGTACGACAGCGGTCTTCCAGCTTTACTTCTCTTTCGGAGAAAGCTATGCTAAGAATTTATCGCCCTTTAGAACCGATCGCATGTTATTTCAAAACTTGCTCTGTCCGTAGATCAGTGACACAAAAACTAGATCAGTCCTTCCATAAAAGTGGACAACACGTTTTGGGATCATACTTTTCAATTGATGGCTGAACTTTCAAGGTAAACAACTATGAAATCGCAACCCCAGTAAAAAACTATCGTACATCTAAAATCACATATTGCTTTCGTAAATTTTTTCCAACATTGTTTTATTTATTTATTTATTTATTTATTTACTTATTTATTCATCCATTTATTTATTTATTTATTTATTTATTTATTTATTTATTTATTTATTTATTTATTTATTTATTTATTTATTTATTTATATATTTATTTATTTATTTCACCTGGTAGAGATAAGGCCATAAGGCCTTCTCTTCCCCTTTACCAGGAGATTACAACTACAATATTAAGAATAGTTACAATTATAATTACAATTAATATTAAATTTACAAATACAATAAAAATCAAAGTACTAAAAGATTAACTGATTAATAAAAGCTAGACAGTTTATTGTAAAAGTTAAGAAGAGAAAAGCATTTCTTTTATTGATTAAGTAAAAATTAAACCTACTCTACTCAGTAAGAAAATGCTTAATAAGCTTGGTTTTGGTTGGAGGTATAAAATTCTAATAATGAAATAGTAAATTATCAGAGGTTTTGGTACCTATTTATTAAAATGTTTTTACAGCAGTAATTTATCATATCTTCACAAATCACAATTTTATAGACTACACTTTACACGGATTTAGGGCTCCTTCAGACGAGACCACATAGCGCGTTTGACGCACTGCTTAAAACATTAAATTTTTATACATCTTGATTACTAGGGCTAGGATTTTGATGAAATTGCATCTTCTTTCTAATAAGCCAGAAACTTCGCTGCTTTAGTGTTTATATGATATGTGATAAACTGAGTGTTTTAATACATATTTGTTAGGGAATTTTTTTGCATTTTTTGCCTGTTTCAACTCATAAGAGCATCTTTTGTTTTATTCGATCATTTTTTTAGGCATTTTCCTTTCATTTTGGACATAAATCCCCATTATTAATGTAAAATAATGTTTATTTCCTTCGATATTTTCTTTACATATTTTGTCCATTAATACCCATTATTTTGTATGATATTTTAATCGTTTTTCTACACAAATATTGCCATTTTATAATAATAATAATAATAATAATAATAATAATAATAATAATAATAATAATAATAATGGTTTATTTTAACTGGCAGAGTTAAGGCCATTCGGCCTTCTCTTCCACTCAACCAGTATGATAAAAAATTGCTACAATGCTATGAATATAACATAATTAATACAATACAATACAATACAATTCAAAGCAATACAATACTACAAATACAAGACAATATAATACATAATCAATATAATACAATGACAATTCTTTTCGTCTTCACAACACCAATAAAATAATTATGTAATAATAATAATAATAATAATAATAATGATAGTCATATCTAAATTAAATTAAATTATTAAACTCGATCACAATTATAACTTCAATTTGACTGCGCCCGTAAGAAATCGTTTAGCCTTTTCTTGAAAGTGGTTATTGTCTGGCAGCCCCTAATCTTCTGAGGTAGAGAATTCCATTCACGGGGAACTGAGACAGTAAAAGAGGATGAATAGTGGGATGTTCTGTGGGCAGGAATTGCTAGGATTTGGCTCTCCTGTGACCTGGTGTTTAGATTGTGACTGGAGGATAAGTAGTTAAACCGGGAACGAAGGTAATTTGGAGTAGAAGTGTGGAGAACTCGAAACAGAAGAGACAGCGAATGAAGTGTTCTACGGTTACTAAGTTGCAGCCAGGATAAAGATTTGAACGAGGGTGTAATGTGGTCAAATTTGTGAGCATTGCTGATGAATCTGACACACATATTGTGCACACGCTGCAGCCTGTCCGAAAGGTCAGTTGTCAAGTCTGTAAGTATTACGTCGCAATAGTCAAACAGTGGTAGTACGAGGGTTTGCACTAAAGTCTGTTTTAATTCTGTTTCTGAATGGGTTAAGAGAATGCATGGTATAGCACACTCTCTTGGATATTTCCTTTATTTGGCATTCCCAATTTAAATTTTCGTCCAAGAAACTGCCGTGATTTCTGACGACGGAATGGTACGGAATAGTGGCATTATTTACTGTAATAATTGGGATATGTCTGTCGTTCATTGTGTCCAGTAGTCTCTTACGTCCAATTATTATAGCTTGCGACTTACTAGCATTTAACGTAAGTCTGAACTTTTTCGCCCATAAAGAAACTTGATTCAAGTCATGATTAATTTTGCCAATAGTTGCGTCAATTTCGTCTGGTCGTGAGTGTATGTAGAGTTGTAAGTAACTTAGTATAACTTCCAATTCCGAACTGGTCTTGATGATGGAACCGAAAGGTTAGAAACATTAAGTTCCAGGACACGGTGAAATATCCAGAAGTATATATTTTCTGGTACTTCATTCATAGCTGCCTCTATTGAGAATCTTGCAGAATTTTATATTTCTTCGCCGATTACAGAAGTCGCCATTGTCAACAGTAAATATGTCAGGACAGATCCTCGGTGAAAGCTGTGAAATATTGCAGTCGCTCGATAAGACTTTATCTGGCAGGAAATAATAAATTACTCGCTTTACAACCTTGTCACGACTACGCATTTCACAACCCGTGAATAATTAACTGACTTTTAATTGCGTTCTATAATCGATGCGGACGTCACTGTCGTCCTGCAAGAATTCCAACCTTATTACGTAATCCGTCCAACTTAACTACTGAAGTCGAACTTTTTGAGTGACTGGACGATTATTACAGCTTCATCAAATTTCAGCCATATACAGGGTGTAACTAAAATGTATCTCAAAACTTCAGAGGCATATTCCTCTCATATAAAGGACTAGCCGTGCCCGTGCGCTCCGCTGCACCCGTTAGAAATAAATATAAAGTACCTAATTACATAATTAAAATAGGACATTTGATCCAGGGAACATTCGTGTTTGATATAAGGATAAATCGTTTATTATGTTACTTAATTTAAATTGTATTTGCATAATTAAAATGCGATCATTTTGATCCAGAGACCACTCATTTGATCATAAAAATTATTTTAGGAAATACAGGAAACGAATGTACAGAATAGCCTATCAAGTTTTCTGTGCATAAGATGCTATTTTAATCTTACCTGTCCTCGATTCACTCACAAGTTACTGTAATAACATTATAGCATTATGTCCATCTAGAGAAACTACACTTTCCAATGGTGAATTAATAATTAATTATACAAAGCGGTTAATTTAACTTCTGATATTACTTCGTACACAGAAACATTATCTGTAGGCTATCTTTCATAGCTTTCTATTGTTGCTGTCCAAGGCCCCTTATAGACGAAGTCATTTGTTTTTTAATTCATTACACGGCCTTAGATGGCAGTTATTTTAATTTTAAAACTCATTTATCTCATTAAATATCAGTCCTATCAAAATTTTTCAAGGAATAAAACTTGTCGGAAATTATTTTTAACGAAACTTTCGTTATGTAACATTTTTTCATAAAAATCAATAATAAGCGAGATATTCGATTTATTTAATTCAGGCCCCCTTATAACCCCCCTTTTAAATAATGTATTTTGAATTCCATATAGCCTATAAACTAAGTTACAACGAACGTAATCTATATTCCAATTTTCATATAAATCGGTTCAGCCATTATCGCGTGAAAAGGTAACAAACATACAGACAGACAGACAGACATACAAACAAAAATTTCAAAAAAGCGATTTTCGGTTTCAGGGTGGTTAATTATGTATGTTAGGACCAATTATTTTTGGAAAATCGAAAATTACCAGAAAAACTTCGGCTACAGATTTATTATTAGTATAGATAGATGTAAAAATGTTACATGAACATTGGTCCAGAAACGCTTTATTTCCTTGTTAGAGCCCTTTCCTTATAACTAGAGCCCGGATATTTAGCCATTTATAACAGTTAAAATAGGCAGGCAAAAAAAGCAATAAAAAAGTAAAAAGGCACTATAATCTTTGAAAAAGGCATAATACAGAGTGAATCGGGGTGGGATGACTATCGGGGAAAGATACTTATTTCTTTGTAGTTTCACATTCTTCCAAGAGAGAACGCCACGCGCATGTCATGAGACAGTTGAATGTCTGTAGAGTGGAAGCTAACTCATTTTGCCACGTGTTCTTGTTGTGAGAAGAAGAAAAGCCAGAAAATAACACATTTTTCTGCTATAAAATAATTGAAAAGGTACTGTATGTTAAAATTTTTCGTAATAACTGTCAAACATTTGTAATGGATATTGTAGTAAAGGTTCTAAAGTTTGTATTGTTAACAACCAACGACCTTGTTCCGCCATCTTAGATTGCGTCACAGCACTAGGCATCTTAACCCGATACTTGGGGAAGATTATCACTTTTTTCGGGGTAAGATGGCACCTTGTCGCAAGAGTTTCATTTTTTTGTTTTATTGCAGAGAATGTATAAATATTACGTAAGATCCTCTGATTATCTGATAGAAGTCAGTGGATTGAGGACAGTCTTCAACTTGCGATGGAACATGTTATAACAGAGGTATGAACTGTTTCAGAGCATCGCAAGCATATGAGATTTCTTACCGTATCCTTAAACGCCTCCTAAAAAAGAATGATGACAAAAAAAATGCACTGGATTGAATTCATTGTGTGCAAGAAGTGATTTCACGAGTCTTGCACACGACAATAAAATATGTTCAATGACTGTGTTCCTAAGTGGTGATAAACGAGTGAGAAAATGTCCATGAGCTTTAGGTTAAGTCAATTTTGTTATATACATGTATCAAACCAAGTTCAGGTAAAATACATAT
This sequence comes from Periplaneta americana, assembly GCF_040183065.1. Lineage (NCBI taxonomy): Eukaryota > Metazoa > Arthropoda > Insecta > Blattodea > Blattidae > Periplaneta > Periplaneta americana. Next base: position 13,697,534 of record NC_091130.1, read on the forward strand.
ATCAGTAAATGTGTTAATTACATTTGCCATCTTACCCGACTATCGGGGAAAGATGCCTACAGTGCAGGTAAAAAGAAAAACCTGTATCTATAAACAAGGTAATTAATGTTTTCTGTTTTCTACCGAAAATATAGTTTCAAATACCTTCCAGACTTTGATATTTCAATATGAAATTCGAAACTAAATGACCAGTATCTTAAATTTTCAATCAAAGAAAAAGTCAGGCATCTTCCTCCGAGCCACAATATTTTAGCAATAAACTTAAATTATATCAACATAACTCACATATTTACTTCGTAGGTGGCACATTTTGACTTATAAAATACTTTTTTCGTGATTAACTGTCTTTTCCCCATTTCTCATACTCTTCAATCAATTTCCTAAACATATATTCTGCATCATCATATTCTTGTGCTATTATTACTTGATAGCATGGTTGCAAGACATAAATAAAGCTTGGCAGAGAAAGGACTGCAAGAACGGGATTGTAAAGATAGAGAGAATTGGAGGAAAAAATAAGAACATAGAGTATTGGTCACAGGAAGATGTAATATTACATTGTAAACCTGTTTGTAATAATAATGATGACCTTCAACTCGAACACATTCTCTGTATCTCCGAAAACAATTCTGGTTCACTCGCAAAAGTTCATGTTGACTGATTGCCTGTATTTCTCTCGTGATGTTGTCCTTCAATTCTTGTAACGTGTGCGTATTTGATGCGTACACATTATTCTTTAACGTTCCCCATAAATAAAAATCGCATTGAGATAGGTCTGGGGAACGAGATGGCCACAATCCTCGACTAATTATTCTGTCACCAAACACACTTCGCAATTCATGGATAGAATTCGCAGCGGTGTGCGCTGTAGCTGAAACCAGCCACTCAATCGTTCATTTCTTGTTAGTTTCGGAAAAAAAATATTTAAAATTGAACTTACATAAACGTGTGAATCAACTGTTGTGTCGAAAAATATGGGACCGATAATTCCACTCGCACTTACTGCACACCAAACCCCAATCTTTGCAGCGTGGTGAGGAACTTCATGAATAATATAGGGATTTTCGGCAGCCCAGTATCTATTGTTCTGAGTAGAAACGTGACCGTGAAGATGAAACCACGCTTCATCAGTGAAGAACGTTAAAAGTGGGTCCACGTCGCCATTATGAACGGACTGCACAAACCAATTGCAATAATTAACCCTGCTTACAGGATCTTGTGGTTGTGAAGCATGAACTACATTTACCCTGTACGGCTTAAGTTTCAGAAGTTTCGTTACCACAAAAGCTGACGTCTTGGAAATGTTAACGCCTTGTGCTAAACGTCGCAGTGATTTGCGGGGTGAGTGCTCTAACAGGGCCCCTACTTCATCAAGCTTCTCTTCTGTGAGTACACGGCGTTGTTGAACACGTTTCTTGTTCAAAAAAGATCCTGTACGTCTGACTTTATTGACAAGGTCATGAATAGTTGACCTGCTAGGAATTCGAACATCTGCAAACCGATGTTCAAATTCTCTTCGACACCTTCTTGCAGAATAGTACTTCACATACGCATCATAGAGAAAAATATGTTGTTCTAAAGTGTACTCAACCATTATTAATAGACACTTTATCATCACGAGACAACACAATTTTACTCACAACACGCGTACAGACGTCTTTCCCTCACGACAGATCCAACTCGACTGACTGGTGCGTCAGCGGTAGCTACAGCGCTACTCTGACGGCAGGCGCGCCAATCTTCACCCAGTTCAAGGCCGCCGGGGAAAGGTCCGGCCGAGCTACGAACGCACTGTACTAATGATCTACCGAAACGTGGGCTAGTTAACAGTGTAAGACAGAAATATGTTTGAAATATACGTGTCTCAAAATTATTGCTCCGATTTCAATAATGGTTTATTTCGGAATGCATATAGGTTGCAAGCATGTAGTTAATCTCAATATACAGCTAATATCTCCTACTTTATTAAGCGTATAGCTGCCCTATGCGCTTGCGTTGGTAGTTGTTGGAAAAGTTAGTGTTATCAAAACCTTAGAGAGATTTTTGTGTTCTAAATTTCGCAGCTCATCGTTCTGTTGTTACTTCATGAAGAGGATGACGAGTTCATTTTCAGCAAGATAGTGTACTCACCTGACCTAAACCCTCTGTGATTTTTTCCTGTGGGGTTACGTAAAGGACAATATTTATGTTCCGCCTCTGGTCAATTACCTGCAGGATCTGCGGCGATGAATCACAGCTGTGGTGCAGGCGATAGATGGTGACATGCTGCGTAGAGTGTGGGAGGAATTAGAATATCGCTTAGATGAGAGCCATATGATCAGAGGTTCACATATCGAGGACTTGTTTTCTGTATTACTGTTATTTATAATATTTGCTATATATTTTTATACTGGTTGAGTGGAAGACAAGTCATTAAGGCCTTAACTCGGCCAGTAAAAATAAATCAATAATAAAAATTTAAATTGGAGAAAGATCATCGTAGTATCGTCGGCCTGGGTGGCGCAGTCGGTAGAGTGCTAGTCTTCTGTGGCCGAGATTTGTGGGTTCGATCCCGGCCAGGCTCATGTCAGTAGATTTACTGGCATGTAAAAGAACTCCTGCAGGACAAAATTCTGGCACACCGGTAAACGCTGATAATTTAAAGAAAAACATCGTTGTGTCATTCTTTATCATTAGGATGCATTGTGAATAGTCTGCAGGTTCTAGTTTTGAATCATGAATAATACGTCAACTGCATACAAACAAGATGCAAAATGTTCCCTAATAATAGGCTGTGACGCGCGCAAGACATGACGTCACGTCAATGTAGACTATACAGGATGTTAATAAAAAAGTATCCAATATATTAAAACAGTACTTTAAATTTTAAACTGTTATTTACTGTTACATTTTTAGTACATATGACCCTATATTTTAAAGTAAATATTGTCAAACCTTTCTGAAATTTTGCAGGCACATAGGCACCATACTCTAGATCATTTCAAAGTATCCATTTTGTGTAAGTTTTTGTGCCCCAATAATAGTAACTTTGATTGTTTTCAAATAAAAAATTAAATTACAAGCAAATTTTGAAGGCAATAATTACAAAACTAAATTACATACCAGAACAATGATACGAGTTATTTCTCTATTCTACATCACATATTAAAATTTGATAAACCTAGAGATAAATTTGACTAAAAAGTACAGGTGTCCAAAATAATAAATATGAAATTTAACAACTTATTCAAAAACTAGAAAACCAATTACTTCCAAACATTCAGTATTTCAATACAATGTCAATGTGAAAATTTGTTTGATATCTGTAAAAGAGAAAGAGGTTTTGAAAGTTAAAGGTGTGTCCGTTTAATGTGGCGAAGTATTGAATCAATCAAAAACAGATTTCTTCTGATAATCTACGTGTACTTTTTTTGTGGATTTTCTTCCAAAACTCTGCATATGTTCTCAATATTTGATACCCAGATCTTCCAGAATGTTGTAAATCTTAAATGTCTCCTCTATTATTGAAAATATGGAACCATCTTTGTGCTGCGCTCACTAACGACACCTTCATCCTCAGCATCGTCATTCCAGCAGCTTTATAATCTTTTCAGTAGTGCTGTAGAAGGACTCCAATCTCAAACTTGTTCATCTACATTTTATATTCTTCGCGTTAACAACTGACGACTGGCACATGCTTATAATACGCAATAATATACTAACCGTAGCATTCTGTAAATTGCATTGCCCAACTAAAGAAAATCATTAGAGTCTTATAAATCACCAAACTTAAAATAAATAATTATTTATGAGATGACCTGATAGGTATAAAGTAGAAAGCATGCAGAAATACAGGGCGTTAAGAAAAAAGTATTCAATATTTTAGGAGGTGCTAGTATGCATCAAAACAAGGAAAAATGTCTAATAAACATGGGTCCTACAACACATACTTTCTGAAATATGAACACTTGTTCATAGAAGGTGCTCAATGTGACGTCCATTCATGGAAATGCATTCCTCTGCCCTTCGGCGTAAGGAATCACGAACTCTTTGAAATTGACCTGGTTGTTCTTGATAACCAAAAGCCTAGGAGATTTAGGTTTGAGGAACAAGCAGGCCAAGGTGTGGGGCCTCCCCAATCAATCCAGCGGTCCTGAAATGTCAGCGTCAGGTGTTCACGCTCATTGCGGAAAAAATGTGCTGGTGTGCCATCATGCATGAACCACATCTGTAGTCTTTGCTGACATGGCACATACTCCAGCAAGGTGGGCAATACATTAATTAGAAAGTTCTGATAACGAACCCCAGTTAGTCTCTGTGGTAGCACGTATGACCCTTAATCTATCACCAAGAACGCCTACCCATAAGTTGACTGAGAATCGGTGCTGATGCCTTGTTTCTTCAACTGCATGGGAATTTTCATCAGCCTACACATCATGATTACGAAAATTCACAACACCATCTCTGCAGAACCCCGCTCATATCCGCAACCAGACTTTTATTTTCAGTATTCCTTGCGATGTATCAGTATTCCATACCAGGGGTGTCAACTACGGTATGATTATCTGGTAGTCTGCTGTATTGTAGGGCAGAGAAATGCATTGCCTTGAATGGACGTCACATTGAGCACTTCCTATGAACAAGTGTTCAGATCTCTGAAAGTATGTGTTGTAGGACCCATGTTTAATAGACATTTTTTTCTTGTTTTGATGCATACTATCACCTCCTAAAATATTGGATACTTTTTTAACACCCTGTAGTCTATGGACAACGCCCTTGAACAGAATACGGTCCCTAATAATATACGATGATGTTTAATGAAATGAATCTACTTTCTCAGAGTTGCAGACTGTTTGACAGCACTGGAACCTTATAAACCTCGGAGCTAAAACATCTTCAGACACACACAAAGAGACGGTTGCAAAAATAAATGCAGACTTTAATATCAGTGGTTCAGTACAATGCTACTTCATATATTGATCCAAAGGCAGTTACATGTTATTTTCCACATGCATCGTTCCCATGTCAACAGCAGTTGGCACCAGGATCACCAATGTCATGGCACTGCACATTGACACCAACTGACCTACAGAACTCCCTCTTGGAAGCTAGTTCAGCCGCCTCGTACAAGGTTAGGTCGAATTTCTCCTTGACGATTTCGTACAGATTGTCGCTGAAACCTTCTGGAACTTGCATGGCCTGAAAAATAGTGAGTGAGTGAGTGAGTGAGTGAGTGAGTGAGTGAATGCTATTTAACTAATTTGAAGTCAGTTGCAATAGTTTTCTTTTTAGATAGCCTGTAAAATTATACAGGGTGTTAAAAAAGAGCATTCAGTATTCTCAGTGGCAGCGGTATTAATTAAAACAAGACAAACAAGTTAGTAAATAGGGTCCTAAAATTAATTCTTCCGAGATTTGAGTACTTGCTCATCAACATCATAGGACATCGCAATGTGATTTCCATTTCATTCCAACGGATCTTTCTGCGAGATGACCACTAAAATTAAGGAAAACACAAACATTATGGAAAATTAAATCAATTCATAGCTTCACTATGCTCCAAATCTATACATAGAAATACGTGTCCTCCTTATAGGTTCCTTGTTCTCCTAGTCTTCTTATTTTCTTTGTCTTCCTCTTAATATCCTTGTATTCCTCTTCTCTTTCGTCTATTCTCCTTTTTCTTCCGTGTATTCTCCTTGTCCAAAGTGTATTTTCCCTGTTCTGTGCATTCCCCTTGTTCTCCTTGTCTTCCCCTTGTTCTCTTTGTCTTCTCCTTGTCTTCCCCTTGTTCTCCTTGTCTTCTCCTTGTCTTCCCCTTGTTCTCCTTGTCTTCTCCTTGTCTTCCCCTTGTTCTCCTTGTCTTTCCCTTGTTCTCCTTGTCTTTCCCTTGTTCTCCTTGTCTTTCCCTTGTTCTCCTTGTCTTTCCCTTGTTCTCCTTGTCTTTCCCTTGTTCTCCTTGTCTTCCCCTTGTTCCCCTTGTTCTCTTTGTCTTCTCCTTGTCTTCCCCTTGTTCTCCTTGTCTTCTCCTTGTCTTCCCCTTGTTCTCCTTGTCTTCTCCTTGTCTTCCCCTTGTCTGCTTGTCTTTCCCTTGTTCTCCTTGTCTTTCCCTTGTTCTCCTTGTCTTTCCCTTGTTCTCCTTGTCTTTCCCTTGTTCTCCTTGTCTTTCCCTTGTTCTCCTTGTCTTCCCCTTGTTCTCCTTGTCTTCCCCTTGTTTTCCTTGTCTTCCCCTTGTTCTCCTTGTCCTCCCCTTGTTCTCTTTGTCTTCCCCTTGTTCTCCTTGTTTTCCCCTTGTTCTCTTTGTCCTCCCCTTGTTGTCCTTGTCTTCCTCTTGTTCTCCTTGTCTTCCCCTTGATCTCCTTCTCTTCCCCTTGTTCTCCTTGTCTTCCCCTTGCTCTCCTTGTCTTCCCCTTGCTCTCCTTGTCTTGCCCTTGTTCTCCTTGTCTTCCCCTTGTTCTCCTTGTCCTCCCCTTGTTCTCCTTGTCTTCCCCTTGTTTCCTTGTCTTCCCCTTCTTCTCCTTGTCTTCCCCTTGTTCTCCTTGTCTTCCCCTTGTTCTCCTTGTCTTCCCCTTGTTCTCCTTGTTCTCCCCTTGTTTTCCTTGTCTTCCCCTTGTTCTCCTTGTCTTCCCCTTGTTCTCCTTGTCTTCCCCTTGTTCCCCTTGTTCTCCCTTTGTTCTCCTTGTCTTCCCCTTGTTCTCCTTGTCTTCCCCTTGTTCTCCTTGTCTTCCCCTTGTTCTCCTTGTCTTCCCCTTGTTCTCCTTGTCTTCCCCTTGTTCTCCTTGTCTTTCCCTTGTTATCTTTGTCTTTCCCTTGTTATCTTTGTCTTCCCCTTTTTATCTTTGTCTTCCCCTTTTTATCTTTGTCTTCCCCTTGTTATCTTTGTCTTTCCCTTGTTATCTTTGTCTTCCCCTTTTTATCTTTGTCTTCCCCTTGTTCTCCTTATCTTTCCCTTGTTCTCTTTGTTTTCCTTTTGATCTCCTTCTCTTATCCTTAGTCTCCTTGGCTTACCCTTTTTGTCTATGTATTCTCCTTGTTCTTCGTGTATTCTCTTTAATCACCGCGTACTCCCCAAGATCTCCGTGTGTTCCCTTTTCCTTTCTTATCTTCCTTTCTTTCTCTTGTACTCCCCTTCTTCGCCTTGTATTCCCTTTGTGCTCTGTCTTTCCCTTGTTTTATTTGTATTCCCCTTGTTCTCCTTGCCTTCACCTTGTTCTCCGTGCATTCCCCTTGTTTTCCGTGCATTCCTCTTGTTTTCCTTCTCTTCTCCTTGCTTTTTCCATGCCTCCCCTTGTTTACTTTGCATTCCCCTTATTTTCCTTATCTTCCACTTGTTCTCCTTGTATTTTCTTTTCCAAGAAGTAGCCATGGGAAGGGTTGAATTTTTATATCACGGCCATTTCCCAAGCCACCTCCCTCCATACCTAGTGAGGAGCAAAAACGTGTAGTGTGTGTTGGATTGTGTGGCTTTACCTGCAACTTTTGGAAAACTTCTTCAGACATGCCCAAGCCACTTGGAGACTTGAGGGATTCTTCAATGGGAGAGAGCTTATCCTTGGACGATTTGCTGGCCTTCAGAACTGCCTCGGCCAGCTCGAAACACAAGAAGTCTTCCTTTACTGTAAACAATAAGAAGTAATTTGATACATTAAAAATGACATAATTTACAGGGTGGTTGCATTACGAATATTATGGAAAAATCGCTTTTGACAGCAAAGGCAACTTGAAGTCAAACGTCCACACCTGTGGAGTAACGGCTAGCACGTCTGGCCGCGAAACCAGGTGGCCCGGGTTCGATTCCAGGTCGGGGCAAGTTACCTGGTTGAGGTTTTTTTCCGGGGTTTTCCCTCAGCCCAATATGAGCAAATGCTAGGTAACTTTCGGTGCTGGACCCCGGACTCATTTCACCTCATTCAGACGCTCAATAACCTAAGTTGTTGATAAAGCGTCGTAAAATAACCTAGTAAAATAAAAAAAAAATGAAGTCAAACTTTCTTTTTCAAAGCATCTTATTATATTGAATGGAGATGTGAAGTTCAACTATGCAAGGGAACAGCAGGCTTATACTGTGAAGAAACACTTTCCTCAGCATTATCAGACAGCGTTTTTTAGTTTTGTAGGGGAGATGAATTGGCTCTTACGCCTTTACCTTTGGATTATTGCCGAATCAAGTTATTAGTAGCCAAGAAAACACCTATAAACCGCGAAGTCTTATCAAAAAACCCCGGATTCTTAGGTTCCAACAGTCCTGGGCATAAGAGGGGAAGTGAAAGAGACGGAGAAACTCCCGGCCATGTCCTTTTTCCTTACACCACCTCATAAAAAACGCGCAATAAGGCTGTATGCGTCAGTGGTGGATGTTAGGCGACCAGCGAGAGCCGAAAATTCATAAAAGCTATTGCCAAGAAGACCAAAGAAACGATGGCACGACTCTCAATTTTAAAACACAGGCTCTAAGCTGTAATGAAAAACGAAAAGAAAAATTATACATCTTAAAAAACATTACTTACATTCGTATTTCATAATTCTCCCGTCACACATTCTGTGAAATTTCTTACTTTAGCCTTAACCAAAAGTACGAGTAATAATAAAATCAGAACCTTTGTAATTATGCTGTAATCCGTTATACTGGCAGTACTGGAAATTGTGACTAGGAGAACTAACAGTAAAAACTTCAGACCTACTGCTATTAAACGTTGAACATCGAGATATTTTATGTCATAGTCAATGAATACAATTAGACACATCAATTTTCCTTTGTTAAGATAACTCTCCAGTCATTCCACTGGAAACACTTGGTGCATACTTACGATCATCTTGCACGGATTGGTAGAATTGAGTGTAGTGGTTGCTCCTCAGACTCGAACCCGCGACAAGTAGAATTGGCAGCAACAGCAGCAACGAAACAACACACTTCATCCTAAGAGAAATTGGAAGCACATCATTTCCAGATACTAGACTAGTTTTTCTACTTTTAGTTCCTAATATTCACATTGCTTCAGATTTACACCGAAGAAAGGAAAGAAAGAAATAGAAAGAACGAAGAAAAAAGAACAGGATAGAAGAATTAGCAGAATGGAGGGAGAAAGTAAGAAATATACAGAGGGAAATTAAAGAAAACAAACACACAAATAAACGGAAATGAAAGAAAGGAAAAACAGAAAAAATGAGAAATAAACAAGAGAATTAAAGAAAAGATTAGGGAGTAATTAAATAAAGAAGGAAGTAGTAGGAAATCAGAGAAAGAGAGAAAGAAATTAAAGAAAATAGCAGGAATTAAAATAGCTAGGAAGATAAAGGGGAGTCTTCTGAACACCGAATTTTGACAAAAAAAATGAAATTTTAGTTTTTATTGTTTTTCGATACTTTAATATATATCTACACTTATAATAAATCTGTAAGCGAAATTGTTCTGGTAATTTTCGCTTTTCCAAAAATAATTGGTGTTAACATGTATAATTAATCATCCTGAAACCGAAAATCGCTTTTTTTAATTTTTTGTTTGTATGTCGGTCTGTCTGTCTGTCTGGATGTTTGTTACCTTTTCACGCGATAATGGCTCAACGGATTTCGATGAAAATTGGAACATAAATTAAGTTCGTTGTAACTTAGATTTTAGGCTATATGGCATTCAAAATACTTTATTTAAAAGGGGGGTTATAAGGGGGTATGAATTAAAAAAACCGAAATATCTCGCTTATTATTGATTTTTGTGAAAAATGTTACATAACGAAAGTTTCTTTAAAAATGATTTCCCATAAGTTTTATTCCAGACAAAATTTTGATAGGACTGATATTTAAGTCTGTCTATCTATATGTTTGTTACCTTTTCACGCGATAATAGCTGAACGGATTTCGATTAAAATTGGAATATAAATTAAGTTTGTTGTAACTTAGATTTTAGGCTATATAGCATTATTTAAAAGGGGGGTTATAGGGTGCCTGAATTAAATAAACCGAAATATCTCCCTTATTATTAATTCTCATGAAAAATGTTACGTAACAAATGTTTTCTTTGAAAATAATTTCCGGTAAGGTTTATTCTATACAAAATTTTGATAGGACTGATATTTAATGAGATAAATGAGTTTTAAAATTACAATAACAACGCCATCTAAGGCGCTGTACTGAAATAAAAACAAATGACTTCGTCTATAAGGGCCTTGGACAACAACAATCGAAAGCTATTAAACATAGCCTAAGAGAATGTTTCTGTGTTTGTATGAAGTAATATCGGAAGCTAATTAATTGTTTAATTATTATTTCACTATAGGAAAGTGTAGTTTCTCTAGATGGACATAATTCTACAATGTTATTACAGTAACTTCTGAAACATAAGCAAGTAATATAAAGTATACACATTAAAACTAAATGATATGTCAATCTTCATTAAACTATGGTTGCATGTAATAACAATTAAGAAACATGTTAAAGGAATAGTCATTGCACCAAATGATTGCTCTCTGGACCAAAATGACCGCATTTTAATTATTTAAATACAATTTAAATTAAGTAACATATTAAACGATTTATCCTTCTATCAAACACGAATATTCCCTGGATCAAATGTCCTATTTTAATTATGTAATTACTTTATATTTATTTCTAACAGGTGCAGCGGAGCGCACGGATACGGCTAGTGTATATATATATATATATATATATATATATATATATATATATATTAGTATATTAGTATATTTATATGATACTGTGGTAGGCAGCTCGAAGTGGAGGAAAATTTCCATTGACATTAAAAAGTAGTTGAAGTTGCAGAAGAGATATTTTCTTTTGAATATTACAAAAGTCAAGGCGCACAAAGACTAGTAGATAATATAAAAGTTATGCTCTAGTCTATAAATAATAATGAGGAAATAAGACACATTCGCTAGGACTGTAACGAAACTCTTCACAAGTGAGGAGGAGTTTTGAACTGTTTAGAATTGGCCTAAGAAAAATATTCCTATTCCTATTTTGTATTCAGTTATTTTCTTGTTTCTTTTCTGTACTATTTTTCATACATATATTGTTGTTTTCAAACATAACATAAACCTTTAATATGTGTAAAATGATACTATGATTTTATTTCTCATAATGTCAGCTCTTAGCCTTATCTTCAGCGAAAATAAAAATAATAATAATAATAATATAAAATAATAATAATAATAATAATAATAATAATAATGGCATATTGTAGAGCGAAGTTAAAAAGTAAAGGTGATAGTGCATCTCCTTGTTTTAGCCTGCAGTGAATCGGAAAAGCATCCGACAGAAACTGGCCTATACGGACTCTGCTGTACGTTTCACTGAGACACATTTGAATTGAACTAGTTTCTTGAGAATATCAATTTCAATAAGAATGTTATATAAAACTTCTCTCTTAACCGAGTCATATGCCTTTTTTAAATCTATGAATAACTGATGTATTGTACCCTTATAGTCTCATTTCTTCTCCAATATCTGCCGAATACAAAAAAATCTGATCAATAGTCGATCTATGAATAACTGATGTATTGTACCCTTATAGTCTCATTTCTTCTCCAATATCTGCCGAATACAAAAAAATCTGATCAATAGTCGATCTATGAATAACTGATGTATTGTACCCTTATAGTCTCATTTCTTCTCCTATATCTGCCAAATACAAAAAAAAATCTGATCAATAGTCGATCTATGAATAACTGATGTATTGTACCCTTATAGTCTCATTTCTTCTCCAATATCTGCCAAATACAAAAAATCTGATCAATAGTCGATCTATGAATAACTGATGTATTGTACCCTTATAGTCTCATTTCTTCTCCAATATCTGCCGAATACAAAAAAAATCTCATCAATAGTCGATCTATGAATAACTGACGTATTGTACTCTTATAGTCTCATTTCTTCTCCAATATCTGCCAAATACAAAAAAAAAAAATCTGATCAATAGTCGATCTATGAATAACTGATGTATTGTACCCTTATAGTCTCATTTCTTCTCCAATATCTGCCAAATACAAAAAATCTGATCAATAGTCGATCTATGAATAACTGATGTATTGTACCCTTATAGTCTCATTTCTTCTCCAATATCTGCCAAATACAAAAAAAAATCTGATCAATAGTCGATCTATGAATAACTGATGTATTGTACCCTTATAGTCTCATTTCTTCTCCAATATCTGCCAAATACAAAAAAATCTGATCAATAGTCGATCTATGAATAACTGATGTATTGTACCCTTATAGTCTCATTTCTTCTCCAATATCTGCCAAATACAAAAAAATCTGATCAATAGTAGATCTATGAATAACTTATGTATTGTACCCTTATAGTCTCATTTCTTCTCCAATATCTGCCAAATACAAAAAATCTGATCAATAGTCGATCTATGAATAACTGATGTATTGCACACTTATAGTCTCATTTCTTCTCCAATATCTGCCAAATACAAAAAAAAAATCTGATCAATAGTCGATCTATGAATAACTGATGTATTGTACCCTTATAGTCTCATTTCTTCTCCAATATCTGCCAAATACAAAAAAATCTGATCAATAGTCGATCTATGAATAACTGATGTATTGTACCCTTATAGTCTCATTTCTTCTCCAATATCTGCCAAATACAAAAAAATCTGATCAATAGTAGATCTATGAATAACTGATGTATTGTACCCTTATAGTCTCATTTCTTCTCCAATATCTGCCGAATACAAAAAATCTGATCATTAGTCGATTTATTACGCTGATGATCCCCAATAATTTCATCTACATATGGAGGTAATCTTCTCAAAAGAATATTGGACAAAATTTTGTACGACGTCAAGAAAACTTGATATTCCTCGAAAGTTAGTATAGTTAGTGTTGTCCCCCTTATGAAACTAAAATTAGCCAATGAACCAATAGATTTTTAATAGTGTAATTTATTGGCAGTCATGAGGAAGTATTTTATCGATTCTGCATTATCGCTGTGAGGCAGGTCATGGAGATCATCGATACGGAACATCGAAGCTTAACAGGACTACCACAGTCTAGTATATACAGTCGCGAAGCTTAACACATAGTAAATATGCAAACATTAGATAGTTGCTCACCACTAGGATCGCTAATATTGCCTCATTACAGGCAATGCAAAATAGTACCGTCACAGTCTATTGTTTCTAGCACCTCAAAACTCAAGCTTCGTGACTGTATATAGTAGACTGTGGGATAACTGCACATCTCTCTAATCACATATCCAAAACTGGCAGAGACAGTCAAGTTCGGGGTTATCATACCCGGAAATGTTAAACAAACTCGTCGCACATCACAAATCAGTTCTGAAATCAGTGCTCTTACCTTGTGAAATTCGTAGGCTCACGTTGTTAACACGTCTTAAACTAATGAAAGGGATATTGTAAAACCTGGGATTTATAAAGCTTAAGGTTATCAAGCAAAATCTCCCACCTGGAGTAGAAACAAATATGAAACTGGAATAAGCCAATGGCCCAATCGATTTATTTTAAAAAGAATAATAATAATCCTCTAATTAGAGATAATTACAATCATACGAGTGCAATTAATTGACAGAATCACGATAAATTGATTGATTAATATTGCATTATCATTGTGACGACAGACCACTGGGCATTTATTTCAACTCAGGAAATGGACACCTGAGATACAAGAACCGTGCTATGAAAGTAATCGAGGCTTAAAGGGACAAACAGTAAATCCCTTAATCCTGTGCCTTCTGTAAACATGCTGATACCGGACGGTCAGATAACATTGCGATGATAGGAGGCGAATCAAAGATCATGAAACAAGAAGCACTGTCTTCAATGTATTTAGGCCTACGTAAAGACCGAAAAGAGGTTTCAATTCGTGGGAGTACGACCTTTACTTTGAAACTTTGATGATGCATGTACCAGTCCAGGTAAGGATATATTGGAAAGATGATCAATCAGTCCACTGCGAAATGTCCATCTTCAAAAATGTCCACATCATCAAATGCCCAGTATAAAATATATCCACATTGAATAAATGGCCATTAACTTAAATGTTTAGTATCAAAAATGTTCACAGGCATTCATCTTGTTTTGCTATTAGATCTATGCAAAAGATAGTAAACAATACCTTAAGAACAATATACTTTGCATACTTCCACTCGGTAATGAGTTTTGGAATAATATTCTGGGGAAATTCCACAGATAGTAACAATATATTCCTACTACATAAAAGAGTAATTAGAATAATAGTAGGTGCCAAATCTAGGAAATCGTGTAGAAATATTTTCAAAAAACTACAAATAATGTCCATGGCTTGTCAGTATACTTTTTCATTAATAATTTTCCTTGTATGTAATCGTGAAAACTTTGTAACTAATTCAACAGTTGATAGCATAAATAAACGTCAAAAAAATGACTTTCATACTCCTTAGGCAAGTCTATCGTGCTATCAAAAAGGAGTGCGTTATATGGCAGTAAACATTTTAATAGCCTCTCTATCAATATAAAAAATGAAACTAGAAAACATAAAATTATTTAGGGCCAAATTAAAGAAGTACCTAATTTCTCACGCCTTCTATTCTGTAGGTGAATTCATGACATTCAATAACACTTCATGAAATTGATACTAAAACTTTGTGTTGTACTAATAGACTATATTGTAAATCTCGTCTGTATATATTTCATCTAGACTGTGACTATAAATTAAGATTTTATAATAGTATTAAGTTTTTTTGACTTGTTCTATATTCTAGCTGTAAGCATGTATGAATACCTTGGAATGTTAATAAATACAATATAATACAGTACAAATGGCCCTCATCAAAAATGTCCACAGTCATCAAATGTCCAGTATAAAATATGTCCACATTGAATAAATGGCTGTTATCTTAAATGTCCAATCTCATTAAATGTCCATCATCAAAAATGTCCACAGTCATCAAATGTCCAGTATAAAATATCTCCACATGGAATAAATGGTATTATCTTAAATGTCCAATCTCATTAATTGCTCATCATCAAAAATATCTACTGTCATCAAATGTACAGCATAAAATATGTCCACATTGCATAAATGGTCATTATCTTAAATGTCCAATCTCATTAATTTTCCATCATCAAAAATGTCCACAGTCATCAAATGTCCAGTATAAAATATGTCCACATTGAATAAATGGCTGTTATCTTAAATGTCCAATCTCATTAAAAGTCCATCATCAAAAATGTCCACAGTCATCAAAAAATGTCTACAGTCATCAAATTTCCGGTATAATACAATATTCCTCCTTTGGTCAATTACCTGCAGGATCTACAGCGATGAATCACAGCTGTGGTGCAGGTGATGGATGGTGACACGCTGCGCAGATTATGGGAGGAATTGGAATATCGCTTAGATGAGAGTCATATGGTCAGAGGTTCACATAACGAGGACTTATTTTCTGTAATACTGTTATTTATAATATTTGCTATATATTTTTGTGCGAGGTCGTGTGTATTTGCTTGTTTTCCGCACAGAACCAATACGCGGTAAGTGTGAAATACCACATTCAGTATTCCCAACGTACCACACATAACAATTTCCCTCTTCTTACCGCTTAAGCGCGACATTCATTTTACTGCTTTAGGCTTTTAACATATTATTTTAAGAGACGTTTAACATAGTAATAATTATAAATTGGAAACTTGCCACTGCAATTTCACCAAAATTGCAATGTTAATTATTGTTTTTAAATATTTGCAAAAATTAAGTAAAGTCTACTACTCCACGAAACTTATTTCATTCCTGATACAAGTAACATTAAGGAAGCCGTGAAAAAATCAACAAATCAACTTGCAATATGTTATATAAATAATATTGTTAAAATATTAAAATGAAAAATAAATCATTACATAACCTTACCGTTTGTTTTAAGTTCGCGTTTATAGACTGGGGGAAAAAAAGACAGACGTATATTACGGCCTGCTGGAGTATAGGCTAGTAAACACAGAAAACATTTTATAGCAACAATGTTGAAGAAAGATATTTTGGTTTTCCAAAGTTGCCGTCATTAAACAGAAACCAACATGGAGATTTCATTGCAACTAATTAGAAATTCGTATTTCAGGTATGTAATAAACGATCTTCGCACAAAATAATGTACGATACACGAGCGGTATGTTTGTTTTCATGTTCTCGGAAATTAAAAAAGCTCAACTACGTTTCGCTTTTTCAATCTTTTCCTCGAACATGAAAACGTCAACATACCGCTCTTGTAACGTATATTACTATTATATTGGTTGAGTGGAAGACAAGTCCTTAAGGCCTTAACTCTGCCAGTAAAAATAAGTCAATACCGGTAATAAAGAATTTAAATTGGAGAAAGATCATTGTAGTATCGTCGGCCTGGGTGGCACAGTCGGTAGAGTGCTAGTCTTCTGTGCCTGAGGTTGCGAGTTCGATCCCGGTCAGGCTCATACCAATAGATTTAGTATCATGTAAAAAACTCCTGTGGGACAAAATTCCGGCACACCGGTGACGCTGATATAACCTCGGCAGTTGCGAGCGTCGTTAAAATTTAAAAAAAAAATCATGTAGTGTCATTCTTTATCATTAGGATGCATTGTGAATAGTCTGCAGGTTCTAGTTTTGAATCTTGAATAGTACGTCAACTGCACACAAACAAGATGGAAGTGTTCCCTAATAATAGGCTGTGACGTCACGTCAATATAGAATATGAAGAGTTCAGAACCATAGTGGGCCAAGCGCCATTTACTAAAACCGTAGAAAACAAGGGTTAAAATGAAGTTGCCTATAGTAATGTCACAAGAGGTCTGAGATTTGCCGATAAATCTACGAGCGATGGGAGTGGATTTATTTGGGAAATATCAGACCTCGAGTGACATTTATTAGGACTATTTCGTAAATAAAATAAAAATGTAAATAATATATCCCTAAAATTCGATCACAAAATGTTAATAATTATATATTTATGATTACTTAACCTATTCAGACATTGTGAAGTCGAAATAGATGAATATCGATTACTACAATAAAGAAATTGAATGTTATTCAGTAATGCCAATTGAGAAAAGCGAAATACAGGTTTAAAATGTTAATTACATGTACTGCGCTTTTCTCTTGTTATTATAACAGAAATACGTTTTCATTATCTGCTGAAATCATAATTTAATTTAAACATTTTATAGTATAATTACAAATAACGTGATTAATATATTAATTAAATGAACAATTGTTATGAAGAAGTGTCATTTTCTTTAGATACAATGGACATGGAATTAGAAGATGAAGATGTAGATGTGGAAGTAGAATTTCGCACTTTATTTAGTACAATGAATTCATGCTCGTCAATTTACGTGGAAACAGTTGGCGACACTGACTAAACAAAAGAACGACCATGCGGTAAATTGATAGTGATAAATCGAGCTGCAGAAATTAACGCGATGTGTGCCTGTGATTGGTTGGAATTCAAAATTCCATTACACTGCATTGGCCGAAAATGGAATGACGTCATGTAAAAGAAATAGTCACCATAATTCAATGGAAACGTATAGCAAGTAATATAAAGTATACACATTATAATTAAATGATATGTCAATCTTCATTAAGCTATGGTATTCACTTAACTTTAACCCTTGCCTTCTCAGTTTTTAATAAATGGCGCTTGGCCCACTATGGCTCTGAACTCTTCATATAGTCCAGGCATGTCAATTGATGCCCACAAGAGCAAGCGCGCGCTTTAGAGCCCAGGAGAGCCTGAGCGCTTTACAGCGGAAAGGAAAGAGACAGACGAAAGAGGTGGTATATACCGCTTGGTCGAGCTATATTCAGGGATGGCCAGCACTGATTCAATAGATAAAGGGAAGAGAACTTATTAAAACTGTATCCATGTTAATTTATATATTTGCCTGAGAAGTATAAGTGCATTATAAGAATGTATGTTTTAATTTTAATGCTAATTTTTCACAAGTTTGACTTTTTTATTCAAAAGAAATATTTTCTCAACTTTTCGTATAGAAAAGTGAAATTTTCAGGTATAGGCCTATTTATTTAGTAGCCTTACAGAATGTTTTCGTAAATCTAATATACCGTATATACTGAAGATAGTGTATTGAAAATTTTGAAAATATTCGGATGGAAATTGCTTGTAAGGAAATGAATTAACAAAGCAACTACTGTTACATCATAAGCAAAAGATACGTGCCCATGTGTTGTAAAAATGTCAGTTCTATAGCTTCAGCAGATTTCTAGAAAATAATATAATATTCTGATGATAGGAAGTTGCTCACAAATATCACCTTAAAAGCATAATTCGATAAGAGATTTGTTATGTAATATTAATTACACTTAAAACAGAAACAGTACCTAGGTAACTTTGCTTTGTACTGTAATATTGTTTTGATTAGTTCATTGATTACTTTTGTAAGGCTAAAGATACCATCAATATAAATTCCAACTTATCATGTCATACTCAATCTCTTTCTTTGGAATATCACTTTCTTTATGAATGATGTGTTTCATCCACTTAATACAGTATAATATTATACTACTATGGAATTTAAGTGAATATTCCTTCTTAACTCTCTATTATGTTATTAAGATTTAAAACACAAGTGCAATATTAAGAATCAGTGTCAGTACTTTTGTTTTACAGACAATATAGGTAATATTAAACAGAAAGAAGCCATATAAAATAACGACATAAAATTTCACGTTCCGTTAGAAGTTTGTGCACCACTGTTTTCTTAATCCAACAGGTTGCTTATACACAACCCTTCCTCTTTCCATACTTAGCGCTTGATGCCCGCGCACGACGTCAAGGTCAGAAAAATGCGCTTGCTTTGACATCACTGATGTAGTCTATGGGCAACTAACCTTACCTTCGTACGCCCTAGTACAGAATACGATCCCTAATAATATATGATGATGTTTAATGAAATGAATCTACTTTCTCAGAGTTGCAGACTATTTCACAGCACTGGAACATTGTAAGCCTCCGAGCTAAAACGTTTTCAGACACACACAAAGAGACGGTTACAGAAATAAATGCAGACTTTAATATCAGTGGTTCAGTACAATGCTACTTCATATATTGATCCAAAGGCAGTTACATGTTATTTTCCACATGCTTCGTTCCCATGTCAACAGCAGTTGCCACCAGCATCGCCAATGTCATGGCACTGCATACTAACACCAGCTGACCTACAGAACTCCCTGTTGGAAGCTAGTTCTGCCGCCTGGTACAGGGACAGGTCGAATTTCTCCTTGACGATTTGGTACAGATTGTCGCTGAAGCCCTCTGGAACTTCCATGGCCTGAAAACAATTGAGCGAGTGAGTGAGTGCTATTTAACTAATCTGAAGTCAGTTGCAATAGTTTTCTTTTTAGATATTCTGTAAAATTATACATTGGGGATCATCAGTGTGGTTTTAGGCGTAATAGATCGAATATTGATCAGATTTTAAGTATGCGGCAGATATTGGAGAAAAAATGAGACTATAAGGGTACAACACATCAGTTATTCGTAGATTTCAAAAAGGCATATGACTCGGTTAAGAGAGAAATTTTATATGATATTCTTATTGAATTTGGTATTCCCAAGAAACTAGCTCCATTAATTAGAATGTGTCTCAATGAAACTTACAGCAGAGTCCGTATAGGCCAGCTTCTCTTTGAAGCTTTTCCAATTCACTGCGGTCTAAAGCAAGGAGATACACTATCATCTTTACTTTTTAACTTTGCTCTAGCGTATGCCATTAGGAAAGTCCAGGATAACAGACAGGGTTTAGAATTGAACGGATTACATCAGCTGCTTGACTATGCGGATGACGTGAATATGTTAGGAGAAAATCCACGAACGATTAGGGAAAACACGGGAATTTTACTTGAAGCAAGTAAAGAGATAAGTTTGGAAGTAAACCCCGAAAAGACGAAGTATGTGATTATGTCTCGTGACCAGAATATTGTACGAAATGGAAATATAAAAATTGGAGA
Source organism: Periplaneta americana (assembly GCF_040183065.1). Classification (NCBI taxonomy): domain Eukaryota; kingdom Metazoa; phylum Arthropoda; class Insecta; order Blattodea; family Blattidae; genus Periplaneta; species Periplaneta americana. Next base: position 13,717,472 of record NC_091130.1, read on the forward strand.
TTTATCTTTCGAAAAAGTGGAAAAATTCAAATATCTTGGAGCAACAGTAACAAATATAAATGACACTCGGGAGGAAATTAAACGCAGAATAAATATGGGAAATGCATGTTATTATTCGGTTGAGAAACTTTTGTCATCCAGTCTGCTGTCAAAAAATCTGAAAGTTAGAATTTATAAAACAGTTATACTACCGGTTGTTCTGTATGGTTGTGAAACTTGGACTCTAACTTTGAGAGAGGAACATAGATTAAGAGTGTTCGAGAATAAGGTTCTTAGGAATATATTTGGGGCTGAAGTTACAGGAGAATGGAGGAAGTTACATAACGCAGAACTGCATGCATTGTATTCTTCTCCTGACATAATTAGGAACATTAAATCCAGACGTTTGAAATGGGCAGAGCATGTAGCACGTATGGGCGAATCCAGAAATGCATATAGAGTGTTAGTGGGAGGTCGGAGGGAAAAAGACCTTTGGGGAGGCCGAGACGTAGGTGGGAGGATAATATTAAAGTGGATTTGAGGGAGGTGGGATGTGATGTTAGAGACTGGATTAATCTTGCACAGGATAGGGACCGATGGCGGGCTTATGTGAGGGCGGCAATGAACCTTCGGGTTCCTTAAAAATCATTTGTAAGAAAGTAAGTAAAATTATACAGGGTATTAAAAAACAGCATTCAATATTCTGAGTGGCAGTGATGTTCATTAAAACAAGACAAACAAGTTTAATAAACACGGGTCCTAAAATTAATTCTTCCGAAATTTGAGTAGGCCTAATTGCTCGTCAACATCATAGGAGATGGCAATGCGATTTCCATTTCATTCCAACGGATCCTTCTGCGAGGTGACCACTAAAATTAAAGAAAACACAAACATTATGGAAAATTAAATCAGTTCTAAAGAAAAAGTGCGTCCATAGCTTCACTATATTCCAAATCTTTACATAGAAATACGTGTTCTCCTTATAGGTTCCTTGTTCTCCTTGTCTTCTTATTTTCTTTGTCTTCCCCTTATTATCCTTGTATTCCTCTTCTCTTCCATCTATTCTCCTTTTTCTTCCGTGTTTCCTCCTTGTCCACAGTGTATATTCCCTGTTCTGTGCATACCCCTTGTTCTCCTTGTATTCCCCTTGTTCTCCTTGTCTTCCCCTTGTTCTCCTTGTATTCCCTTTGTTCTCCTTGTCTTCCCCTTGTTATCCTTGTCTTCCCCTTGTTCTCCTTGTCTTCCCCTTGTTCTCCTCGTCTTCCCCTTTTTCTCCTTGCCTTCCCCTTGTTCTCCTTGTCTTCCCCTTGTTCTCCTTGTCTTCCCCTAGTTCTCCTGGTCTTCCCCTTGTTCTCCTTGTCTTCCCCGTGTTCTCCTGGTATTCCCCTTGTTCTCCTGGTCTTCCCCTTGTTCTCCTTGTCTTCCCCTTGTTCTCCTTGTCTTCCCCTTGTTCTCCTTGTCTTCTCCTTGTTCTCCTTCTCTTCCTCTAGTTCTCCTTGTCTTTCCCTTGTTCTCCTTGTCTTCCCCTTATTCTCCTTGTCTTCCCCTTGTTCTCCTTGTCTTCCCCTTGTTCTCCTTGTCTTCCCCTTGTTCTCCTTGTCTTCCCCTTGTTCTCCTGGTCTTCCCCTTGTTCTCCTGGTCTTCCCCTTGTTCTCCTTGTATTCCCCTTGTTCTCCTTGTCTTCCCCTTGTTCTCCTTGTCTTCCCCTTGTTCTCCTTGTCTTCCCCTAGTTCTCCTTGTCTTCCCCTTGTTCTCCTTGTCTTCCCCTTGTTCTCCTTGTCTTCCCCTTATTCTCCTTGTCTTCTCCTTGTTCTCCTTGTCTTCCCCTTGTTCTCCTTGTCTTCCCCTTGTTCTCCTTGTCTTCCCGTTGTTCTCCTGGTCTTCCCCTTGTTCTCCTTGTCTTCCCCTTGTTCTCCTTGTCTTCCCCTTGTTCTCCTTGTCTTCCCGTTGTTCTCCTTATCTTCCTCTTGTTCTAGTCTTCCCGTTGTTCTCCTTGTCTTCCCCTTGTTTTCCTTGTCTTCCCCTTGTTCTCCTTGTCTTCCCGTTGTTCTCCTTGTCTTCCCCTAGTTCTCCTGGTCTTCCCCTTGTTCTCCTGGTCTTCCCCTTGTTGTCCTTGTCTTCCCCTTGTTCTACTTGTCATCCCCTTGTTCTCCTTGTCTTCCCCTTGTTCTCCTTGTCTTCCCCTTGTTCTCCTTGTCTACCCCTTGTTCTCCTTGTCTTCCCCTTATTCTCCTTGTCTTCCCCTTGTTCTCCTTGTCTACCCCTTGTTCTCCTTGCCTTCCCCTTGTTCTCCTTGTCTTCCCCTTGTTCTCCTTGTCTTCCCGTTTTTCTCCTTGTCTTCCTCTTGTTCTCCTTGTCTTCCCGTTGTTCTCCTTGTTTCTACTTGTTCTCATTGTCTTCCCCTTGTTCTCCTTGTCTTCCCCTTGTTCTCCTTGTCTTCCCCTTGTTCTCCTTGTCTTCCCCTTGTTCTCCTTGTCTTCCCCTTGTTCTCCTTGTCTTTCCCTTGTTTTATTTGCATTCCCTTTGTTCTCTTTGCCTTCACCTTGTTCTCCGTGCATTCCTCTTCTTTTCCTTTTCTTCTCCTTGCTTAGTCCATGTCTCCCCTTGTTTACTTTGCATTCCCCTTGTTTTCCTTATCTTCCCCTTGTTCTCCTTGTTTTTTCTTTTCCAAGAAGTAGCCATGAGAAGGGTTGCATTTTTATGTCACACCCATTTCCCAAGCCACCTTCGTCCATACCTATTGAGGAGCAAAAGCGTGTAGTGTGTGTTGGATTGAGTGGCGTTACCTGCAACTTTTGGAAAACTTCTTCAGACATGCCCAAGCCACTTGGAGACTTGAGGGATTCTTCAATGGGAGAGAGCTTATCCTTGGACGATTTGCTGGCCTTCACAACTGCCTCGGCCAGCTGGAAACACAAGAAGTCTTCCTTCACTGTAAACAACACGAAGTAATTTAATACATTAATAATAATCACATGGTCTGCACTGTGGTTGCATTACGAATATTGGGAAAACATGTTTTTTTTTTTTTTTTTTTTTCCAAACATCTTATTACTCGTATATTGATTGGAGTTGTGAAGTTAAACTATGCAAGGGAACAGGAAGCTGATACTGTGAAGAAAATTGTTAGGTATAGTGATACAGACCATTACAAAACATTTTCCTCAGCATTGTTAGACATTTCGCCAGAAAGTGCTTTATTTATTTATTTATTTATTTATTTATTTATTTATTTATTTATTTATTTATTTATTTATTTATTTATTAATTAATTTATTTATTTATTTATTTATTTATTTATTTATTTGACAGATGAAGTGGTTCTTATGCCTCGAACAGCCCTGGACATAGGGGGTTGGGGGGGAAGTTAAAGCGTCTGACAAACTCCCGCCATATCCTTTTGCTTACACTGCCTTATAAACAAACGCGTAGTAAGGGTCTGTGCGGCAGTGGTGGATTTTAGGCGACCAGCGAGAGCCGAATTTTCATGAAAGCTATGATGTCCGTCTGATACAACTCGTCACTGACCTTCCTGTCTGCTCGTAGCCGCACCGAAACACTACGATCTCAGCTGGAGAAGGTGGGATGGGGAGTTAAAAGGTGGGCTGGCTGACTCAATCGATTTAATAACGCCTAGGCCTGGGTTAGAACTTATTATGTTGCTATCTCGTTACTCTCGAAATATCACTTTTAGGAGTCACCAGAATGGCTCAGTCGGTTAAGGCGCTTGTCTGCCGGTCTGAAGTTGCGCTCGGGTGCGGGTTCGATCCCAGCTTGGGCTGATTATCTGGTTGGGTTTTCTCCGAGGTTTTCCCCAACCGTAAGGTGAATGTCAGATAATCTATGGCGAATCCTCGGCCGCATTTCGCCAAATACCATCTCGCTATCACCAATCTCATCGACGCTAAGTAACCTAGTAGTTGATACAGCGTCGTTAAATAACCAACTAAAAAAATCAATTTTTTTATCCTCTTTATATACCAAAGAATAACACACTTAAATTTTATAGGACTCAAAAAAAAAAACTTAATTTGTAGGTTGTTGTTGTTGTCGTCGTCGTCATGGTACCAAAAAGCACCACTTATGAGGTAACAAGGCCAGGAAGGTTAGTACCTACAATTAACTTCTTTGCTTGTCAGAACCTAAAAAAGGCCTAATTCGTTATATTCGACCTGCACATTTATATTTTGTTTATTATAAAGTAACTGTAGAACTCGTGGAAATATTACTGCCGTTTATTGCAGCCTAAATACCTAATTCTCCATTTTTATTTTTTCCTCTCCCATTGCTACAAAAGAGCAAAAATTGAAATGAAAAAAGGATGATCCATTATTAAATAAAAAATTGTACATAGCCTATATTCGTATTTCATAAAAACTTCAGACCTACTGCTATTAAACGTTGAACATCGAGATATATAATATTTTATGTCATAGTCAATGAATACAATTAGACACATCAATTTTCCTTTGTTAAGATAACTCTCCAGTCATTCCACTGGGAACACTTGGTGCATACTTACGATCATCTTGCACGGATTGGTAGAATTGAGTGTAGTGGTTACTTCCCAGACTCGAACCCGCGACAAGTAGAATTGGCAGCAACAGCAGCAATGAAACAACACACTTCATCCTAAGAGAAAATGGAAGCACATCATTTCCAGATACTAGACTAGTTTTTCTACTTTTAGTTTCTAATATTCGCAATGCTTCAGATTTATACCGAAGGAAGGAAAGAACGAAGAAAAAAAACAGGATAGAAGAATTAGCAGAATGGAGGGAGAAAGTAAGAAATATACAGAGAGAAATTAAAGAAAACAAGCACACAAATAAACGGAAATGAAAGAAAGGAAAGCAGAAAAAATAGAAATATAGAAGAGAATTAAAGAAAAGATTAGGGAGTAATTAAATAAAGAAAGAAGGAAGTAGTAGGAAATCAGAGAAAGAAAGAAAGAGAGAGAGAAAGGAAGGAAGAAAGGAAGAAAGTAATAAATTTAAAGAAAGGAAATGAAAAAATTAAGTAAGAAACACGAAATGAAGGAATGATAAAGTAAAAAAGAGAAAGAAAAAAGTTTCACGAAACAAAATTAAAAAGAAGAGAAAAATTAAATAAATTGGACTAATTAATAAAAGATTAAGAATGTAGTTGAATGCACATAAAAACACAAAAATATAAAGAGAGCGAAATAGAGGTATAAATAAAGAAAAGGATTTTTTCCCTTACCTTCTCTTAATTTCTTTTTCTTCAAAGAAGAAGAAAGGAAAGAGAGAGAATATCAAGAGAAATTGAGAGAAAAATGAAGTTGAAGAAACAGGAAAAGAGAATAAACTTAGAGAAACAAGACTGAAGGACTTTGAAAATTAGAGAGAGGCATAATTGAGTAGAAAAGGAGAGAAAGGATTGTAGAGAGAAAGAAAGAAAATATCTTAAATTATTAACTTTTAGTAATTTTGTTTAAACTATCTATATAGGATTTAATTGCCATAAGTTAGGCTTATATAAATTCATGAAATACAGAGCTAAGATATCCATGAACGTCAGAAGTGTTCAAGAGCTTTTCAATCACCCGGTACTCGTATAATGTACGACATTATTATCAATTTGCCACCAAGAGTGTCGATCCTATTAAAGTGCGAAATGGGTCGTTACGAGATTCCTGCCGTTCTTTGTTACGCTCAAAAGACTCGATATAAGGACCTCGTGGTTTAAATTTAATATGAGGCGGGATTGGCATCGACGTCTTGCGGGATTTGAAATCAGATCCCTGGCTTTAACGAGGTTAAGAGGCCAATAAAACTCAGACGGAGTGTTTATAGCATCAGGGATATGGCAGCGGCGGATATTGGCACACACAGTATTGTAACAGTACTCAATATGTAGCTTACGTGTGCAGGATATAGAACCAAGAACCATCTAGATATAACGCAGCAGGATGCAGGTTTAACGAGATTTAGAGAGATCAGCGCATTCTAGGTTCGAAGTCAAATGGATTGCGACTGAGAGAGGATAACTGATATTAAGTCATCTCAATGATCCTCCAATCCACACACTTCGCGATAAAATACGAAGCGAATATTGTTAAGTTCTCAGCCTATCATGCCCAGAAAGTCACTTATCTCAAAACAAATTTCTGTTTATTCAAAATCATCACTTTTAACTCTATAAACTTAGCACAACGGCCATAAAGTAATTCTAAGATTTAAAAAAAAAAAAAAGTTTCTCTCGGTTTGTAAACCATTTTTCCAAAATACTTACTGCAATACTGCTTCATTCGATAAAATCTTCTTGCCTTTCCAATATTTTTTTTTCTCAAAAAAAAAGTGACATCTTTGAGTAGCTAAATCTTAAGAGTCCCTCGATAATAATTGAATGTGAGAGTTAAGGCAATGAGTATACTCCTCCTGATTGGTTGGATTCAACTATGACTTTCATTAACATACAGTACTTACAAATGGCTTTTAGAAAACCCGAAAGTTCATTGCCGCCCTCACATAAGCCCGCCATCGGTCCCTATCCTCAGTAAGACTAATCCAATCCCTGTCATCATATCCCACTTCCCTCAAACCCATTTTAATATTATCCTCCCATCTACGTCTCGGCTTCCCCAAAGGTCTTTTTCCATCAGGTCTTCCAACTAACACTCTATATGCATTTCTGGATTCATCCATACGTGCTACATGCCCTGCCCATCTCAAACTCAGGATTTAATATTCATACTTAGGCGATAAGTTCTGCGTTGTGTAACTTTCTCCATTCTCCTGTAACTTCATCCCTCTTAGCCCCAAATATTTACCTAAGCATCTTATTCTCAAACACCCTTAACCTCTGTTCCTCTCTCAAAGTGAGAGTCAAGTTTCACAACCATACAGAACAACCGGTAATATAAATGTTTTATTATAAATTCCAACTTTCAGATTTTTTGAGAGCAGACTGGATGACAAAAGCTTCGCAACCGACTAATAACAGGCATTTCCCATATTTATTCTGCGTTTAATTTCCTTCCGAATGTCATTTACATTTGTTACTGTTACTCCAAGATATTTGAATTTTTCCACCTCTTCAAAGGATAAATTTCCAATTCTTATATTTCCATTTCGTACAATATTCTGGTCACGAGACATAATCATATACTTCGTCTTTTCGGGATTTACTTCCCAACCTATTTCTTTACTTGCTTCAAGTAAAATTCCCGTGTTTTTCTTAAGCACTCGTGGATTTTCTCCCAACATATTCACGTCATCCGCATAGAAAGCAGCTGATGTAACCCGTTCAATTCCAAACCCTCTCTATTATCCTGGACTTTCTTAATGGCATATCCTAGAACAAAGTTAAAAAGTAAAGGTGATAGTGCATCTCCTTGCTTTAGCGCACAGTGAATTGTAAAGGCATCCGACAGAAACTGACCTATACGGACTCTGCTGTATGTTTCACTGAGACACATTTTAATTAATCGAACTAGTTTCTTGGGAATACTAAATTCAGTAAGAATATTATATAAAACTTCTCTCTTAACCGAGTCATATGCCTTTTTGAAATCTATGAATAACTGATGTACTGTACCTTTATACCACAGTTTAGTATATACAGTCGCGAAGCTCAATACGTAGTAAATATGCAAACATTAGATAGTTACTCACCACTAGGATCGCTAATATCGCCTCATTACAGGCAATGCAAAATAGTATCGTCACAGTCTATTGTTTCTAGCACCTTCAAAACTCAAGCTTCGTGACTGTATATAGTAGACTGTGCTTATACTCTCGTTTTTCTCCAATATCTGTCGAATACAAAAAAGAATCTGATCAATAGTCGATCTATTACGCCTAAAACCTCACTGATGATCCCCAATAACTTCATCTACATAATGGAGTTAATCACCTCAAAAGAATATTGGACAAAATTTTATACGACGTCAACAAAAGTGATATTCCCCGAAAGTTACTACAGTTAGTCTTGTCCTCCTTATGAAACTAAAATTAGCCAATGAACCAATAGATTTTCAATAGTGAAATTTATTGGAAGTGATGACAAAGTAATTGATCGATACTGCATTATCGCTGTGAGATCATCGAGAAGCTTAACAGAACTACTGCAAATCTCTCTAACTACATATCCAAATCTAGCAGAGACAGTCAGGTTCGGGGTTATCATACCCGGAAACAAACAAAATTCGTTGTACATAGCCTATCAGTTCTGAAATCAGTGCTCTTACCTTGTGAAATTCGTAGGCTCACGTTGTTAACACTTCTTAAGCTAATGAAAGGGATTTTGTAAAACCTGGGATTTATAAAGCTTATGGTTATCAAGCAAAATCTCCCACCTGGAGTAGAAACAAATATGAAACTGGAATAAGCCAATGGCCCAATCGATTTATTTTAAAAAGAATAGTAATAATCCTCTAATTAGAGATGATTAGGATCATACGAGTGCAATTAATTGACAGAATCACGATAAATTGATTGATTAATATTGCATTATCATTGTGACGACAGACCGCTGGGCATTTATTTCAACTCAGGAAATGGACACCTGAGATACAAGAACCGTGCTATGAAAGTAATCGAGGCTTAAAGGGACAAACAGTAAATCCCTTAATCCTGTGCCTTCTGTAAACATGCTGATACCGGACGGTCAGATAACATTGCGACGATAGGAGGCGAATCAAAGATCATGAAACAAGAAGCACTGTCTTCAATGTATTTAGGCCTACGTAAAGACCGAAAAGAGGTTTCAATTCGTGGGAGTACGACCTTTACTTTGACATTTTGGTGATGCGTGTACCAGCCCAGGCAAGGATATATTGGAAAGATGATCAATTAGTCCACTGTGAAATGTCCATCATCAAAAATGTCCACATCATCAAATATCCGGTATAAAATATATCCACATTGAATTAATTGTCATTACCCACTCTCATTAAATGTCCAGTATCAAAAATGTCCACAATCATTAAATGGCCATCATCAGAAATGATCACAATCATCAAATATCAAGTATAAAATATATCCACATTGAACTCATTGTCATTATCCACTCTCATTAAATGTCCACAATCATTAAATGGCCAATATCAGAAATGACCACAGTCATCAAATGTCCGGCGGCCGGGTAGCTCAGTTGGTAGAGCAGCTGGCTACGGACTGGAAGGTCCGGGGTTCGATCCCAGGTGGTGACAGGATTTTTTCTCGTTGCCACTCAGCCTCCTATAAAATTGAGTACCGGGTCTTTCCCGGGGGTAAAAGGCGGTCAGAGCGTGGTGCCGACCACACCACCTCATTCTAGTGCCGAGGTCATGGAAAGCATGGGGCTCTACCTCCATGCCCCCCCAAGTGCCTTCATGGCATGTTACGGGGATACCTTTACCTTTTTTTCTTTACCATCAAATGTCCAGTACAAAATATATCCATTCAATTCATTGTCATTAAATATCCACAATCATTAAATGGCAATCATCAGAAATGATCACGGTCATCAAATGTCAAGTATAAAATATATCCACATTGAATTCAATGTCGTTATTCACTCTCATTAAATGTCCAGTATCAAAAATGTCCACAATCATTAAATGGCCAATATCAGAAATAGCACAGTCATCAAATGTCCAGTATAAAATATATCCACATTGAATTCATTGTCATTATCCAATCTCATTAAATGTCCAGTATCAAAAATGTCCACAATCATTAAATGGCCAATATCAGAAATAGCACAGTCATCAAATGTCCAGTATAAAATATATCAACATTGAATTCATTGTCATTATCCACTCTCATTAAATGTCTAGTATTAAAAATGTCCACAATCACTAAATAGCCAATATCAGAAATGATCACAATCATCAAATGTCCAGTATAAAATATGTCCACATTGAATAAATGGCCATTATCTTAAATATCCACTCTCATTGAGTATTCAGTATTAAAAATGTCCACAGTCATTAAATGGCCATCATCAAAAATGTCCACAGTCATCAAATGTCCAGTATAAAATATGTCCATATTGAATAAATGGTCATTATCTTAAATGTCCAATCTCATTAATTGTCCCTCATCAAAAATGTCTACAGTCATCAAATGTCCAGTATAAAATATGTCCACAATGAATAAATGGTCATTATCTTAAATGTCCAATCTCATTAAATGTCCATCATCAAAAATGTCCACAGTCATCAAATGTCCAGTATAAAATATGTCCACATTGAATAAACGGTCATTATCTTAAATGTTCAATCTCATTAAATGTCCATCATCAAAAATGTCCACAGTCATCAAATGTCCATTATATAATATGTCCACATTGAATAAACGGTCATTATCTTAAATGTCCAATCTCATTAATTGCCCATCATCAAAAATGTCCACAGTCATCATATGTACAGTATAAAATATGTCCACATTGAATAAATGGCCGTTATCTTAAATGTCCAATCTCATTAAATGTCCATCATCAAAAATATCCACAGTCATCAAATATCCAATATAAAATATGTTCACATTGCATAAATGGTATTATCTTAAATGTCCTCTCTCATTAATTGTCCAGCATTAAAAATGTATAGTCATCAAATGTCCAGCATAAAATATGCCATTATATAAATGGTCATTATCTTAAATGTCCAGTATCAAAAATGCTCACAGTCATTAAATGGCCATTTTCAAAAATGTCAGAAATTAATATTACATGTACGATATCATGAATGTCTAGAACAATATTTATAAAATTTAAATAAACTATTTAACAATAAAATTTAAGCTAAAGTTACAATATTCTGCACCGGTAACTAACTGTATTTTCTAAATTTCTTCTGCACTGGGGTCAGTATGCAGGTTCATATGATATGAAAGTGCCCGCAGATATTGTTTCACATTACTATTGTCCTTGAATTGATTGTATCGGTATACACTCCCTTCAATTCGCCGTTGATTTTTAATATATTTCTTGTTTCGGGGGTATCTTACGTTTATGTGACCATAGCGAATTTGGATAAGTTGTGGTATTCCGTGTCTCATTCTGTTCTTGTATTATGTTTTTTATAAAATGTCCAAGTGGGCCTACTGATATGAATAACCATTTTTTTTTAATCTGAAGTGGAAATATTCCACTAAATTATTGGTCCCATGACCACCTTGTAACGTTTTTTACTTGGTTATTTAACGATGCTGTATCAGTTATTTAGCGTCATTGGAATTGGTGATAGTGAGATGGTATTTGACGAAATGAGGTTTTCCAAACAGAACGTTGAACAATCGTCTCTGTACATAACATGTATTGGACATTTTGATTTGTGGACATTTCTGCATATTGGACATTTTGACTAGTATCCTTATTTTATTGGAAGTTTTAGTTGTGGACATTTTTGTAGTAGACTTTCTCTATATAGGACTTCGTGCTGTGGACGAATTGACCTGGAATGATTGGAAATTATTAAGAGCAGCGAACCATAACGGAGCACAATGAATTACAAATATTCATTAAAACTAAGAACCCATTTCAGCGATATGCCAATAGGCTATACGAGTAGTTCATTTATCAGTAAAAATTAACTTAAGGCCCTGCATTGTGCTTATAACACATTGTATGCTGAGTAATTTCATAATTTATTTAAATTAAGTACATAAATCTTTTGTCGAAAAGAAAAGAAGAAATACATAAATCAGGAAATGCAGGAAAAAGGCAAAAATTAAAAAAGAAAAAAAGAAATAGAGCAACCAAGAAACGGAGAAAGAAACTAAAAGCCAATAAAAGAAAATAAAAAAATGGAAAAATCAAGAAATGTTGAATGAAAGGGAACACCAAAAAAAAAAGAAACAGATAGATAAATAAATAAATGTCAAAAGAAAATAAGAAGTGTAGAAACTCCAAAAAATAAAATAAAAAATGGAAAAATCAAGAAATAGAGAAAGAAAGAAAACACCAAAAAATGAAAACAAGAAATGGAGAAAGAAAGGAAACGCCAATAAAAGGAAAAATCAAGAAATAGAGAGAGAAAAGAAACACCAAAAAGAATAAGAAATGCGCAAAGAAAAGAAACGCCAATAAAAGAAAATAAAAAATGGAAAAATCAAGAAATATAGAAAGAAAGGAAACACCAAAAAAAAGAAAATAAGAAATGGAGAAAGAAAGAAAACGCCAACAAAAGAAAATAAAAAAATGAAAAAATCAAGAAATAGAGAAGGAAAGGAAACGCCAAAAAATAAGAAATTGAGAAAGGAAGAAAACGGCAATAAAAGAAAATAAAAAATGGAAAAATCAAGAAATATAGAAAGAAAGGAAACACCAAAAAAAAAGAAAATAATAAATGGAGAAAGAAAGAAAACGCCTACAAAAGAAAAGAAAAAAATGAAGAAATAGAGAAGGAAAGGAAACGCCAAAAAAATAAGAAATTGAGAAAGGAAGAAAACGGCAATAAAAGAAAATAAAAATGGAAAAATCAAGAAATATAGAAAGAAATGAAACACCGAAAAAAGAAAATAAGAAATGGAGAAAAAAGGAAACGCCAATAAAAGAAAATAAAAAATTGAAAAATCAAGAGATGAGGAAAGAAAGGAAACGCCAATAAAAAGAAAATAATAAAAAATGTCAATGTAGAACAAAGTTACAGATTAAAAACGCAGTCAACACAAATCTAATGTAGTTCGAACTTTTTCACTAGGAATGTTGCTCACAATGATTACTTTTCTTAAAAGTGTTGAGATCTTCCAAAACGACCCTATGCCGTACGTGCGGCAGCTATAGCCTATACTTTAACCACTACTGCTATTAATGCCGTTTGTCTATCAAGGTAGAAGCCTTACCTCCCGCTATACTATGAGCCTTCATAACCTAAAACAGAGACAACTTTTCTGTACTTGATGAATATAGACGACATAAAGGAACATGAAGATAGAGATCCACACCTCGACACAAGAAAGAGATGATGAGATCGGCACAAAACTCTGATCGCCATTTTACCCCGGGAAAGACATGGGACTAAGTTTAGCAAGAGTTAACCTAGGGACGTTCTGAGAGTTTAGGAATTAGAAAAATCTTGCCACCAATTGGGATTGAAAGTGGAACCTTCCAGTCCGTACCAACTGAACTACCGACCGCCCCATGTACCCAGGTGTAAGTCCTATTTTATTTTTCTGTCTTGTTCTTTTTTTCAAATCGTCCTTGGACACATGCACCTGAATTCATTGAATGTAATAAGTAATCTAATCTTATCTAATCTAATCATGAACAATCTTATTTACCTGTTCCTATGAAAGCCGCGAGAATTCTTTTCCTGGTTCCGAGATTATTAAAACGGTAAACTCAATTGTTACTATTTTACATTATATTATGTAGCTACACACCCAAATCACATTTGGGCCACCTATTTTTACTAAGTTCCAGATACAACGCATTGCGCATGTGCAGTAAACAAGGACGCCTAAATGTATGCCACTTGTGGACAGTCTTGCGAAGCTTGTTGCCTATATAGATGAGACCTGCTACCAAGATTCGGCCTAATTTTAATACCTTATCTGTACATAACTTGTGTGAAAAGTGGTATTTTTTCACCGGAAAAATTCTCAGCATGAAATTAAACGCATTCAATAAAATCCACTCCTGACACAAGTTCCATAGGTTACATAATTGTATTTATGCTCGACCATGCCGAAATGTAGTAATTAATTATACACCTGGTAGCAGACCTTTAATGCATGCCATTAAAGTACACCTACTCATTAAAGGTCAGGTCTTTCAGCCAATGACGACTCAGGTTACAACTGTTCAGCCAATCACAGGTCAGCTTTCTACCGTTATAAACCGCAAGTATCGATTATTCTCGGATATGCAATCGAAAGAGAATTAGCGAAAAGTCACGGAGGCTGGAAATCCAATACTGTCGCAGAAGGTTATGTTCTGTTACTATAATAATTAGCGTTAATTGTAAATAATATTCAAATAAATTCAATTTGTCATCTCGTTTTTCAATGTCTAATTTAATTTCAATGTTATCTCTGTAGGTTCTTATGGTCTAGTAAGGCCAATGTGGACATCTGTTCCTCGGAAAAAATCAATACTTTCGCGTCTGCGCACATCTCACAACATACGGGACATTGCTCAAAAATTAATAATATCAAGTTAGAAATATGGTCGAGCATAAAAAGTCGTATGAAACTCGCCTATAATGGTAATTAAGAAGCTCGTATGAAAATTATGAAACTCGCTTGCGCTCGTTTCATAAATATCCATACTCACTTCTTAATTACCTTCATTATAGGCTCGTTGCAAAATGTACTATTATTACATACATACATAAATGTTCTGCCCAAGGACATGTCTTTCACTGCAAACCCAGCTTTCTCCAATCTTTCCTATTTTCTCCCTTCCTCTATAAACTCTACAGTATATCTTTATGTCGTCTAATATCTGATGTCTTCTGCCCCGAACTCTGCTCCCGTGCACCATCCTTCAGTAGGTAGTTCCTTCTCAGCCCGTGACCCAAAAATTCCCTTTCTGACTCGTTTCAGCATCATTCTTTCTTCACCCACTCTTTCCAACACAGCTTCATTTATTATTCTGTCTGTCCATTTCACACGTTCCATTCTTCTCCATACCCACATTTCAAATGTTTCTAGTTTCTTCTCTTCACTTCGTCGTAATGTTCACATTTCTGTCGCATACAGATCCACACTCCACACATAGCACTACACTACTCTTTTCTTTACATATTTTTCCAGAAGTCCGCAAAAAATGCTTCTTTTTCTAATAAAAACTTCTTTTGCCATTGTTATCCTCCATTTGATACCCTGACAGCACTTCATGTTACTACTTAGGCTATTTATTTTATTTATTTATTTATTTATTTACTTACTTACTTATTTATTTATTTATTTATGTATCTTTTTATTTATTTATTTATTTACTTATTTATTTATTTATTTATTTATTTATTTATTTATTTATTTATTTACTTATTTACTTATTTATTTACTTATTTATTTATTTATTTATTTATTTATTTATTTATTTATTTATTTATTTATTTATTTATTTATTTATTTATTTATTTATTTATTTATTTATTTTTTATTTACTTAATTACTTACTTATTTATTTATTTATCTGTCTATCTATCTACCTACCTATCTATTTATCTATCTATTTAAACTAGCTAGCTAGTGAGTACAAATTAAATTTATAAAAACAAAAATATTTCTAGCCACTACCGTAAGAGCCAGGCTCGTGTACGGTGTGGTCTTAGCCAATAATATAGCATAAAATTTACAAGGACAGTTTACTAAATACAGTAACTTAATTGAAACCAATAAATAACACACAAGAGCAAAAAAATAAGAAAGAGAAAAAGAGAGAAAAAAACACATTTGATATAAATTGACAATCGGACAGAAGCTAGTGATATTCAATAAAAACATAAATATAGTTGACAGAAATAAAAGGTAAAAAAAATACATTTGTTAATATTATATCATGAATAATTTTATAAATTTCTTTTTTAAAAGCTTGAATTTCAATATATTTCAAATTTGGAGTAATTCAATTATAGTACACTCCAAGCATTTGAAGCTGTCCATTTGTTCTAATGTCTCATTTCGAATTCGCAAATTTAAAACTTCTCTATTTTTCTTATGATAACCATGATATTCGTCTTTTTTAATTTATCTTCATCCCATACTGTTCACACTTGCCATTTAGCTCCAGTAGCATATCACTTAGTATCGTCTCGTCTTCTGCTATGAACTCCATATCATCAGCAAGTAGATATTGAAAATGGTAGGTGATAAAGACATCTTTGTCTTACTCCTCTCCCTATTTCACTTTCCTTAGACATTTTCTTCTCCTGTCCTGAATTCGACTCTTTTTTTTCATATAAAGGTTACAGAATAACCTCTCTTTCCAATCCACAACTATTTTCTTTAAAGTCAACATAAGTTTGTTCCAAATTCACTCTATCAAAAGCCTTTTTCAGGTCCACAAATATACATACACTTCTTTATTTTTCTCTAGGTATCTTTCGCCGATTGTTCGCAGGAGTCCAATTGCACCTCTAGCATATTTTACCTTCCTGAAGCCAAATTGCTCTTCTTCCAACTCTCCTTTCATCTTAGAATATAAAAGTATAATACATCTTGATTACACAACTTTAACACTGTATCACTTCGGAATATGTATGGTAAGACTTTCCTGTGTTAAATTTCAACGTACCTCGTTTACATGTTTCGACCTATTTGTGGGTCATCTTCAGAACTGGTCGTTGTTGGTCTTGGCGCCACTTGTTCTGTTTCCTGTGTGGGTGTGTTCCTGTGGTATAGTGTAGAGTCAGAGAGTGTGTGTGTTTTGAAGTTGAGTTGTGTGTTGAGAATTTCGTTGGGGTGTGTTTTTGTGTGTCTGTATATTTCAAATTGTTCTAGTGTGTTTAGTTTCTGGCTTTTTGGTTGGATGTGTAGTATTTCCATGTCTGTGTTAATGTCTCTGTGGGTGTGGTTAGCATTTATGACGTGTTCTGCATACGTGGAGGTGTTTTGTAATTTTGTTATGGCTGTGATATGTTCTTTGTAACGTGTTTGAAACGATGTGCCTGTCTGTCCTATACAAAACACCTCCACATATGCAGAACACATCACAAATGCTAACCACACCCACAGAGACATCAACACAGACATGGAAATACTACACATCCAACCAAAAAGCCAGAAACTAAACACACTAGAACAATATGAAATGTACAGACACACAAAAACACACCCCAACGAAATCCTCAACACACAACTCAACTTCAAAACACACACACTCTTTGACTCTACACCAGTGGTTGCCAAACACCACGAAATTGTGACGTAATAGAAATGCAACCCGCACACTACTATCGCAGGGAGAGGGGTTGAGTGGATATCTCCTCAGGTAATGCAGTGAATAACAGTGCAGAGACGGACTGTGACAAAAAAAACGAAAGCAATATAATATTCTTCTACTTATTAACTATACATACTTTTTTCCATGTTAATTTTTATCCTCTTATTAATTATTTTTGTATCATTAATAAAATAACATAAATGTATTTCCATATTTAACATAGAAAGAGCGTGTACTTTACATCAGCAGTAATTTGAAATTATAAAAACGTACCAGGCTGGTCACGAAGTTGTAAATTACACTACATACTTCAAAAAAACGTTGAAGTATTTTACTCCGATTAAGACATAGAAGCCGATATGTTTTATTATTTATTGATTAATGAAATATTCAAATTACACTCATACGTAGAAAAAAACGTGAAAGTATTTTACACCGATTAAAACATAGACGCCAATACTTTTTATTGTTTATTTATTAATGAAATATATAAATTACACTACATACGTCGAAAAAAACGTCGAAGTATTTTACCCCGATTAAGACATAGAAGCCGTTACTTTTTATTGCTCGTTTATTATTCAAGCTACAGGTAAGGGCGTGGTAGTCTTCACAACAAGAAAAATAATGACAACGTACATTGTTCTTTTATACTTCATTTAAAATTTTACAACAGATTAAGTATTTCATATTTTTGCCATCTGCACAAAATAAATACTTTTCCTTCCATGCTCCTTAAAATTACGTTTTTACTTACTATCTGTTTTCGAAAAGACATCGAAACATATTATCCTACACACTTGTAACATTACATGCGTACGTGCGCTGCTGATAAATGTCTTTACTTATATCGAAGTGATGGCTGTAAGCAGAGGGTGGGGATATGATGCCATGGTTACGCTTGAGTGGAGACAGGGGCATGTGTCGCTACACAGCTTTTGGCGATCACTGCTCTACACTATACCACAGGAACACACCCTCACAGGAAACAGAACAAGTAACGCCAAGACAACAACGACCAGTTCTGAAGATGACCCATAAATAGGTCGAAACATGTAAACGAGGTACGTTGAAATTTAACACAGGAAAGTCTTACCATACATATTCCGAAATAAAAGTATTGTTTAAAATTTCCTATTGTATAATTAAACGAAAGAACAGGAATATGAGGGGTTTACTGGGAACCTGGAGATTTATGAGACAGACCAAACTCCTAATTGGAAAACCAAAGCTCTCTTAACTAAACAGCGCCTAGCTCTAGAAAGGAAAAGCTCAATATGAACAACAGGAGGTCTGTCCGGACATTGCCATCTGACATGAATTGCGCCTCACAGAAAACCAGACCTGTGGGAAACGTGGTGTGGATGTTGTCATCACCTGATGTCCTGCTGGGTTGTCCAGGTTTAAGCCATATCAAGCATCGATACGCCGGCCAACACTTGTCTTTTCCCAAGGTGATCAGGAAATCATACCCTGCAGATTGTGAAGGTGATCACACATTTCAACCTCCTAGGGTGATTTCTAGTCTGTTCGACAAGCAATGGTCTACATGTTTCTTAGTGCTTCTGTAGTTTAAATTTAAATTGATAGTTATTTTAAAAGCAACACGAATTAAAAACAATTACAATTATAAAAAATATAGGCCTATTAAAGAACTTATCTCGTGTAAGTCCTTAGTTACAATAAGAAGAAGAAAAGGAAGTAAATTTTTATTTTTTACTAGCCGTACCCGTGCGCTCCGCTGCACCCGTTAGAAATAAATATAAAGTAATTACATAATTAAAATAGGACATTTGATCCAGGGAACATTCGTGTTTGATGGATAAATCGTTTATTATGTTACTTAATTTAAATTGAATTTAAAAAATTAAAATGCGATCATTTTTATCCAGAGACCACTCATTTGGTCATAAAAATTATTTTAGGAAATACAGGAAACGAATGTACAGAATAGCCTATCAAGTTTTCGGTGCATAAGAATCTATTTTAATCTTACCTCTCCTCGATTCACTCAGAAGTTACTGTAATAACATTATAGCATTATGTCCATCTAGAGAAACTACACTTTTCAATGGTGAATTAATAATTAATTATACAAATAAGTTAATTTAGCTTCCGATATTACTTCATACAAACACAGAAACATTCTCTCTAAGCTATGTTTCATAGCTTTCGATTGTTGCTGTCCAAGGCCCCTTATAGACGAAGTCATTTGTTTTTTAATTCATTACACCGCCTTAGATGGCGTTGTTATTGTAATTCTGAAACTCATTTATCTCATTAAATATCAGTCCTATCAAAATGTTGTATAACATAAAACTTGTCGGAAATTATTTTTAAAGAAACTTTTGTTGTGTAATATTTTTCACGAAAATTAATAATAAGGGAGATATTTAGATTTATTTAATTCAAACCCCCTTATAACCCCCCTTTTAAATAAAATATTTTGAATGCCATATAGCCTAAATTCTAAGTTACAACGAACTTAATTTATATTCCAATTTTCATATAAATCGGTTCAGCCATTATCGCGTGAAAAGGTAACAAACATCCAGACAGACAGACATTACAAACAAAATTTTCAAAAAAGCTATTTTCGGTTTCAGGGCGGTTAATTATATATGTTACGACCAATTATTTTTGGAAAATCTAAAATTACCAGAAAAATTTCGGCTACAGATTTATTATTAGTATAGATTAGACATTTATTAGTTACTAACGACAATTGAAACGGGTTAGTTATAAGCAGATATAATAATGAAACATACTCCCTCTGAATGGTTTTTTTATGCCAAATACTTTTTCTTGAACCTATCCACATTCAGTTTTTCATTTTCAGCGCGAAAACGCAAGTAACAATGTCAGGACGATCAGTGGGTTTTTCATGTGGGAGTAAAGCAATAGCTATTTCAGGTCATTGTGGATTGTAGGTGAAAGTTAAAAAAACGTCAGGTTTGCTATGCTTTCGAACAATAGACATAGCATCTTGGTATAGCTGCTGCATGTAGAGGGTAAAATCATTTTATCCTGCTAAGAGATCTTGCTGAAATGATCGGGAGACTACAAAATTTTGTAGGCCTCTTATTTTATCAGTAAGTAATACCTTTTGGTCATTCCTTACGAAATGCAATTTTTGCGCTCTCTCCAGCCAATACTGAATAGAATGACGCATATAAATATCTACACCACACCGCCATTAAGTATATGAAAAAAGACCCAACCCCACTTGATTAATAACTATAAATAAATTTGATTTTTAATAACAATATTATTATCTTACGTAAGTTTTGTAGTTTTAAATATATATAATATATAGCCGCCACTCAGTAAATTATAGAAATGAAGACCTAATTTAAGATATGCTCCACATTTACTTATATAACCCCAAAACGTTTCACTTTCATATCATCAATCTAGCATTAATATGTATAATTTAATAAAAAATAGTCACATCATGGCATTAACTATAATAATACTTCATTTCTAATGGTAATAATGTCATCAAACCACCTCAAGTTTTGTAGTTTTTAATATCCAATACACAGCTGTACTCAGAAAGTTACACACCGCAGAATCAGACCTGTAAATTATTTTTAGTAAGTCTTGAAGTTTTTAATTACCAATTGAAATTGAGCTCTAAATATGTCAGCAATCCTCCAGGTCAAGGCCTTCGTGTAATAGCCTATTGTTTATTGTAGTATGTGTTTTTTTTATTCTGAAATGCAATTAGTTCTCAAAACTGACGAAAGATGGATTTTGGAAAATAGGAAAATTATGTAAGAAAACTAACGCTTCACTGAATGTTACTATTTTTCTGACAATCCTTGGATGCTAAGCTTCAAAATGAAGGGTCATTTATTAAAATCCGTTCAGCCGTTTTACCGTAACTTTCATTGCCAGTTCAAATTATATATATATATATATATATATATATATATATATATACTAGAAGTTATCACGATATGTATTTACAATCATTGTAAGTATAAAATGAAAAAAAAAAAACAAAAAACAAAAGAACGACTGTCGAAAAAAGGAACGTGCTTCTTCCTCAATTCTCCAACTGCAACTGACGTAATTTTCATTGGCGTTGCGTCATCCACTTCACAGTTCTGCCAACCTGTGCATTATTTATGAAATGACCCTCGTACCACATTTTTGTCTCCGTCCCAGAAACAAAATTTGGGCCAGTTGAATTTTCCTAGTTCCAATTATAACATACTGCGCATGCTCAGTGTTTCTGTACATCATACAAATGCAGTCAATTTGATATGAATGCGTTCCTTCTAATCCAGACGTTTCACATGCGTAATAGCTTCCTAGTATAAGAAAATAGTTGGTAATGTTGACTTGCACAATGATTTTGCACTTATTCCGAAAAACGTTATCTCAATCGCGTACTACGCCTATTGGATTTTCCAGCGACTTGTAATCAGATGCAAGATTACCGAAGATTACAATATCATCCATCTTGCATAACAATGCGTGAAACTGCGTAGTTTAATTTCTGGAAGTGCAATAGTTTTGAAGAAATTTGTTTTTGTTTTTTTTTCTTGTTTTGTTTTATGTTTCCCTCACTTATTCCACTAAACTTTATTATCAGTGAAATATGTGAACTATGATGGTAGTCCCGTACATTTTCACTGAAACCACTTTTTACTTTTAACTCGAAAGGTTTAAGGAAAAGGAAGAAGTCCGTTACCATTTCTGTAATATTCTACCGATGCCAACCTCAACGCATCATTGCTCCTTGGTAGTAGCAGTCCGATACAATCTGCAACAAATCATTTTTGAAAAAAATGAAGTTTCAATATCATCATAAGATATGTATTACATTCAAGATATTAGCACAGTCCAGTATATACAGTCACGAAGCTTGAGTTGTGAGGGTGCTAGGAACAATAGACTGTGCTGGTAGTATTTCGCATTGTCTGTAATGAGGCGATATTAGCAATCCTAGTGGTTAGCAGCTGTCTATGGATGCATATTTACTACGTATTGAGCTTCGTGACTGTATATACTAGACTGTGATATTACTACAATGACTTTAAAAACGAATGCTGCAATTATTTTCTTCCACTGGTTACGATATTCATTAAAAGTTCAAATTATTTTAGACTAATTTCAAGGGAAAAATTGTTCCGGGGCCGGTTATCGATCCCGGGACCTTTGGCTGAACGCGAAGAGTCTAGACATTTACAGATATAGAGGAATTTATTATTGAATCGACCCAATTTATTTTTGAGTACATATGTGTACCTAGATTTATTAATTGTATGTTAATGAAAGTCATGGTTGAATCCAACCAACCGTCCACATCTGTGGAGTAACTGTTAGCGCGGTGGCCCGGGTTCGATTCCCGGTCGGGACAAGTTATCAGGTGGCCCGGGTTCAATTCCCGGTCGGGACAAGTTACCTGGTTGAGGTTTTTCCGGGGTTTTCCCTCAACCCAATATGAGCAAATGCTGGGTAACTATCGGTGCTGGCCCCGGACTCATTTCACCGGCATTATCACCTTCATCTCATTCAGACGCTAAATAACATAAGATGTTGATAAAGCGTCGTAAAATAACCTACTAAAATAAGAAATAAATCCAACCAACCGAAAGGAGTACGCTCATTATCTCAATTCTTACATTCGAGGGACTCTAGTATTAACTCACTATAGAGTCCTCAATAGATAAAATGTAATCAATGCATTGTAAAGAAGGTATCAATTTTATGACATAGTGAGAATCTTTCTTGGATTCTAAGACAGTATATTAATCGTAAAAAAGAGGTATTTTGGGTTTGTCAATTTCTCATTGGATCAAAGGAACCGTTAAAGATGATTAAGTCTACAGAAGAGGCGATACAACATTTATTATCCTAATAGTAAATATTTGATAATTATACTTTTATTTTTCCTTTTTTTTTCAGTTTGTTGGGATTGGAATCGTTGGAGACCTAAGAGCATTGAAAGTAAAAAGTCCTACAATGTAAATGGTGTGCATTGTCAACTTAAAAGAAGTCTTACTTATATTGGATAGGATTTACCACATTTGAGGTAAGTAACAGTATATTACTATACAAGGTTGGGAAGTGCTTTTTACAAAATTGAGGAAAAGTTTGAAAAACGAGGAGAGCAATACACAAACGTGTATTGTACAACATTTTTGCACGATATTTTTAAAATTGTAAATATAATATATTTTGCTTTGAAAATTTAGAGCAATGTTATTCCAAAGCCTTCGCAAAACTATATTGTAATGGTAACTAAGCAACAATAAGTGCACTGTAATGGATGTATTTCAGTATAGTTTTATGTTATGAAGAATAATTTCCCTAACAAGTTTCTATGTGGGAATTCTAACTTTCAAGGTCTAACAACAATAGCTGTAAATACAACAAAAAATACGATCGTGCAAAAAAGTAACTTTATAGGTATATTATTTCTCACCGAAGGCATTAACATTTTGTTATTGTTTTGAAATTCACCGCCATTATGAAAAGACTGACTAGCTGCGATCTGACGATAAACTTCCAACACTACATCCGTCTCATGTTTCGGTCTTGTACACGGAAGCTCCTGCCACCTAACAGAATTTTTGTGTACTGTGTGAGAAAGTGACGTCATTGTTATTGATGTGAAAGAGGTTATGTGCATTGGTTGTGATATTATTCTATTGTGATTAAAACGATAGAATGACGGAAACCCAAGCTCTTTCGTCTTCTGAAAACGTGACATTTAAGAAGAAACCTAGGAAGCAATTCAGAAAACGTATTGGGTCGTCCGAAGAAAGTAATCATAGTGAAGAGGAGGACGATGAAACTAAGGATGTTAGGTAAGTTTTGATATACATTGTCATTAATGTAATGTCACTATTATTTTAACGAGTAATTAGTAAATTTAACGTTATTTTATTTCAGTACAAAATTGGAAGAAATGAAGACACTTCAGAAACTCAGGAGAAGGCAGAATGGAGTGAGCATTGTCAGTTTGGCACTTGGAAAAAAAGTCACGTCAGAAGATGACACATTGGTGGTAAGTATAAATAGGATAGAAAATCATTAATTTTAACAGTAATATGGTGATAGCAGTAGTCGTGTTGAAATATTGTGCAAATAAATAAAATAAGAAACAAACACGCCAATTTCTGCATAATGTTTATAGGCCTATCTAACACAACTGTACCGGTACTAATAAACTTGCAAATCTTTTCCAACAGACTGATCCATTTAAATTGAAGACAGGAGGAATGGTACATATGAAAGCATTAAAGAGCGGAAAAATAAAACGAATTGACGATGCCTATGATACAGGAATTGGGACACAGTTTTCTGCTGAAACAAATAAGCGAGATGAAGACGAAGAAATGTAAGTTATTCTGAGCTTTTAAGATTAAGTAGGCTTACAGTAATTTTTAGTTAAGAAATATCCACATATTTTAAAGTATTTTATCCATATGCCTATCTCTTGAGTGCGTTCAATCATACATCTTTGTTTTTAAAAAAATGTTATGTTATGATTGTCTTCACTGATTATAACCATTTTTTCGCCATTAGACTTTATAAGCAATTCAGATTTATTCAGAAAAAATCTTACGCCGAAGAGGTTAATTTCTAATAAACAAAACATCTGTGAGTAGGTTTATCCTATGGAAAACATGTTTTCAATTTGTCAGCAGATCCTGAGCTTTCTTAAGCTGACCCTAAGCGATCACTAAAATTAATATGTAAGCCATACTGTCATTATTTTCATTACTGACAAAGTTTTCCTCGCACAGTATTTTCTTTTGTATTAAAATTATAAATGTTTTGATTAAGTTAGTACTAAGTTAAATGTGTTTTTTAATTTAATATAGGCTAAAATAATATCAGGGAAAGTAGCCTATGTAGTTGCAGAGAAAAGTAAAATTTCTAAATTTTGTCACTATCCTAATAGGGAGTATGAAACAACAAGGTAAGTTTTTAAAATAAGAATTTTCAAATTACATTCTACATATCTGAAAGAGCATTGTCTAAACAGTATAAAACTCAAGTTTTAAGCAGATATTTTTGTGCATAATGCTACAGCATAGAATCAAAGTAGCACGAAAGTTTAATACTCAAGAAACCTTAAAATTGAGATAGGTAGTTAAACAGTTAGCAATACACATGTCCACTTTCTCGTGGAATTGCCCAAATAATTTATTATAAGGCTACAATTTTATTAATCCATCACTAACATCTGAATATTTTCTATATTATCCTTTCTTTACAGGATGAAGTACATTGAAGAACAGTTGTCGAAAAGAAAGGGCAAAGTGAAGGCAGATGATGAGTCACCTGATGGTGTGGACCCCAAGTATTGCTCCCCTGAAGAGGCGGCCCTCCAGGCAGTGCCTGATCACCTGCGGGCCTCTTCCACACATCGATCCGAGGAGATGCTGTCCAACCAGATGCTGAGTGGCATTCCTGAAGTGGATCTCGGCATAGAGTGAGTCATTAACACCATTAACTTACAAAATTGAAACTAACACTAAAGTTCAGTTAACAAGACACTATATGAGCATTTTGCGAAGTATCAAATTCAAGTGACGATTACACCAAAAAAGGAAAGGGTTGCAAGGTTGTCCCTTTCTCTAGCTGACTTTGTAAGTGTTGGCTACTACCTGCTACTCAGTAGAGAAAATATTTGTCACACCAGTACCTCAGTTACAATGGAATAATTTGTTGCTGTTCAAATGCCTAGACCAGGCTTCTCAAGGCCAACGCATGAAAGTTGTTACAGAGAGCAAATGTAGATAGCATAGTCAGCAGAAGAGATAAGCGCAATACCCGAAGATAGCTGGTCGCTAATTAATGTTACAAGCATGAGTGAGCTAAGTTTTAACTGTCGCGGGAGAAATTCCACAAAGCTGCACTTTTGAGTTGTACTGTCACAATAGATGGTTATTTTCGGAAGGAATAACATTTCTTAAGTAGTTTTCAATAATAATAATAATAATAGTAATAATAATAAATTTATTTTCTAATGATATATCAATGAGTAAAAATAAGACATCTGAAGCATGAAGAACCATACATGTTACGTAATTATTTAAGCACAAGGAACTGGCCACCCTACCCCATTATCTCCTAGCCTAGTTGTCTTTAAATGGTGCCTTGTTGGTATCACTTGTGAGGTTCAGACCTGTCTTCGGACAGTTGACTAAACAACAACAATACTTCATTTTTAGTAAATGGTTTTTGGTATCTCTCTTTTTTTTTTTTAAGTTTACACTATATTTAATGAAATAAAATTACAATTAAATGTGTTGGTTGTTAAAGTACGTGTTTGTATGATACGTCAATATTAATATATTAATTACAATAATAGCTAAATAATATAGCTCATGATGTTTTGAATAATTAAAAATAACCAAAACATCTTAGAAATTCAAAACAATCTTAAATCTGGTCTCAAATTCTTTTCTCAAGTCCTTCAGTACTTTATTATATTTGTTACACTGGTCTTGATTCAAATTAGGTATCAATTTTAGATTAATAAATTGGTAACAGTTACCCACCGAAACTTGCGACTCCCACAATTTCACTTTCCCTATGAAAGCTTTTATTTCTTCATACATTTGCGGCAATAAGGACATCCTTTCCTCGGAGATTGTACACAACATCGTAGCAGTTGCAGATGTTTATTCAAACGTCGCGGTCAATGACGTCATCCGGAGATACACGAACTGCTCCCGCATCTTGTTCCACTTTTACATAAAAAAATACAGAGAGGAGGAAGTGCTCCGAGGAGGCCCTATTGAGATGTCTGGCCTAGACGTTTGACAGCAAAGCCATTATTCCTCTTGCACTCAGTATTTTTTAGGTATAGAATCTTCCTAAATGTTTTGAGTTCATTTGAATTGCATAAAACACAAAAGGGAGAGTTAAGTATTCCAATCCTGTGTAGATGTTCTGCCAGACAGTCATGGCCAATAATTAATTGGTACATTGCAACTGCAGATTTTTGTGGTAATTGAGAAACAATTCCTGGACTAGATAATAAGAATTAGCTACTTTTTGCCTTCAGCATTGTTTTTGTGTTTTTGCAGTTTTGTATATACACTGACTGAAATTTTCTCTTGATTAGCAATTTTACAGAATGATAGTATAAATTTCGTTGAGTTTTTTGTAGGATTTCTGTGCCTTTCTTAGCCTTTCATTCCCAATCAAACCCCAATGTGAATAAAGAATAATGGAATAATCTGAATAATTTCAAGGGAAAAATTGTTCCACAGCCGGGTATCGATCCCAGGACCTCTGATTGAACGTACCAGTGCTCTATCAACTGAGCTACCCGGGAACTCCACCCGACACCGACTCAACTTTTCCCTTTGTATCCACACAACTTGCGTGGGCTGGCGAAACGCCAGAGACCCACATCGAGTGCACACAATCTCTGTGTGACTTGGAATTGTGGTTTTCTGTTAACATACACAGTGACGTGTATATTATGCAAATCTAGTCTGTAAAGCAGATTTGAATAATTTCAAGGCAAAAATTGTTCTGGGGCCAGGTATCAGTTGGTAGAGCACTGGTACGTTCAACCAGAGGTCCCGGGATCGATACCCGGCCCCGGAACAATTTTTCCCTTGAAATTATTCAAATCTGCTTTACAGGGAGCTTTACCTGAAAGACTAGATTTGCATAATATATACGTCACTGTGTACGTTAACAGAAAACCACAATTCCAAGTCACACAGAGATTGTGTGCACTTGATGTGGGTCTCTGGCGTTTCGTCAGCCCACGCGAGTTGTGTGGATATAAAGGGAAAAGTTGAGACGGTGTCGGGTGGAGTTCCCGGGTAGTTGATAGAGCGCTGGTACATTCAACCAGAGGTCCCGGGATCGATACCTGGCCCCGGAACAATTTTTTTCCTTCAAATTATTCAAATCTGCTTTACAGGGAGCTTTACCTGAAAGACTAGATTTGCAATGGAATAATTTAATTACTGTCATATCTTTGTAAAGTCAGTGGACTTCTAACTTTTAAAAATGATGTTACGATTTATGCCCTAGAATATTAACTCATATTTCGCGTTAAAATTGTGGCTATCTTTTTTACAGAAAGTGCTCTAGGTTAACTCACAATCTAAGATCATTCCCAAATATTTAGATGTCTTGTTGATAATACACATGGCTTTACGGAAGAATATAGCCTTTGACATGTTATCCAGGTTTATTTTCCTGGTAGAGAATCACGTAGGTTTTAGCATTCAAGTGTCAATGCTGATTTAATATTAATACAATTAAATATACATAATTAACTATTAAATACTTTCATTAAATTTTGAATAAAATATTATGATAACAGTTACAAAACTCACTTAAATGATCAATTGTGTAATTAAGTTCACATTTTCTTATGTTTTAGTGCCAAGATACGTAACATAGAAGCTACAGAAGAGGCAAAATTGAAACTCCTGTGGGAACGCCATAGTAAGAAAGATGGACCATCCCAGTTTGTGCCAACCAACATGGCTGTCAACTTCGTACAACATAACAGATGTGAGTATTTGTATTTATAAATTATGTATTGTGCTGTTACAATTCCAGCTTGTTCTGAGATTCAAAGTTAAGTATGAAATTTCATGTCTCCCAATCGCTAAATGATAGTTTGATCAATTTTTCATATTCAATAATAATATAATTTTTCTAGTTCGTATTCAATAGGAGACTGATAGACTATTAGTTGCATTGCAGGTACAGTATGGACCATACATGGGCACAATTTTCGGTTACATGAGGCACTCGATTTGAAATAGTTTGTTTACTAGGAGAGGAGACTGCAGAGTAGGATGGGAAATATAAACTGCTGTGACCTGCGTCACTTTATCGTAATCGCTAAGGCAGTCAGTGGCGAATTATTAGGAAAGCGCTTGGTTAACATGAGAGACTCGAAAACTTTTATTCAATTTGGCAAACTAATTCGGCAGCTTTATTCATAAACCTCTTTACTATTTCTCCATCATTGAATTGATTTAAATCACAAGTGAGAAATTGCGTAACTAGCCAATAATATTCCATCACGTTGTCTATGTTTATTTTCTTGAATATTCTGGCGTTTCTCAAGATTACTTAATAGATTTGCACGTTCTCAACCTGAAATAATTTCAGAAAACCATATTTCGTTTTCTACGCACATTTGATATTTTTTTTATAAATTTCTTTTGGAAATAATGCGCACAAACAACATTTAATTCCTCGTACCTTTTAATGCAGCGTGTTTAAGGTATAATGTCGTAGTTAGTATACTATGCAAATGTTAAGATCATAAATTTTCTTCGGAATAGTACGAAAAATAACATTTAATTTGTCTTACCTTCTAATTCAGCATGTTCTTTATGACATAAGGAGTAATGTCGTTCTATATTAAATTTATTAATGCCTAATAGGATTTTCGAGCATAACATTCATCGTATGTTCTCCCTTTCTAAATAGCAAAAAAACTCTTCCTCCCATTTCTCATGAAATAATCGCTTTCTAACGCGTACACACTGCTTTGATAATGCCATTATGCCACCACTGATATTGCTTATGAAACTGACATAGAACCTGCCCACGCCTAGGAGCTACTTGAGGGAGGAACGGGGACTGTGAAGATGAGATCACTCAGAGCGATAAGCTCTGTGAAGGTCAGTGAGGCACAAATTCTCAAGTGAGGCACAATGCCCATGTATGGTATAGACTGACAGACTATTAGTTGCATTTCTGATACAGTACAGACTGATAGACTATTTAGTTGCATTGCAAGTACAGTATAGACTGATAGACTATTAGTTGGATTTCAGGTACAGTATAGACTGACAGACTATTAGTTGCATTGCAGGTATATTCAATAGAAGACTGATAGACTATTAAGGCAGGTGTTGCAGTAGATTTGACTTTCGAAGACTTTGATTTTCTAATTGTTTCATTTTTTTAGGATTTGCTGTTATTGGCAATCGAATGTTGTTGTAAGCTCCGTAATTGATATTCTAAATTTTAATTACAGTTAATATTGAAGATCCAGAACCACCAAGAAGACGAGAAAGGCAAATGGAGGAAAAGAAAAAAATGGTTGTAGTAGGGTCAGCACCTGAAGAGAAAGTCAAGCGGTCGAGAGACAATGGTGAAAAAGCTACAGATGATTACCATTATGAGAGATTCAAGAAGCAATTCCGACGATATTGACTGTACATAAAGCAAACTCGAAGAAATATCCTACACCATTGTATCTCTCACTTAATATTCAGCACTTTATTTCGTTTTAATTTTATAGTTGTGTAAGAAATACAGGAATAAACTCTGTAACAATTCAGTGATTTATCTATTTAGTTGTACCCTTCTTTCTTTTTCTTTCATCTACTCTAATTACAAGATTTTTATTTATTTCAGGTTGTGGGTAATTCATATTTAATAATAGATCACTTAAGACTTGGAGCAGTTGCAGTAATCTTGTCTTAAGGTACGGTCACACGTCGCTACTTTTGCTGCGCAACTTTCATACTGCAGCTGCAAAAGTTGCGTGTCATGTTCACACGTAAGCCAAAAGTAGCGCGCTGCACGCTACTTTTCGTGCTGCGCAACCCGAGTGCTGCAAAAGTTGCAACTGGAGGTAGCGAGTCTGTTCACACACAAGGCGCTACTTTTGCAGCCGCAGTCATGCTGCAGGTTTCCATCTCCGTGTTGACTTCTCAATATACATTTTGTGGTTATGTTCGCATTATTAAGAAACTCATGCGAAAGCTTCCTATCTATTATTTGCTTTTCTGTCCTAACTAGTATTCAGAAATTGGCATTATTTTTACTATAAAGCTTTTAAAACGCCTATATACTTAAATGATAACCAACAGCATATTCACGTAATCAATGTTGGCAACCCTCCTGTTTGAAACTACGCTACAGAAAATTAAAAAAGTGAATTATATCGTCAGCAAATATGCTCAGACTGTGTTGTGCATTTAATAACTGTTACAAATAATTTATTTTCAATCACATCTAACATTAAAAAACATCCAAACAATAAAAGTATCATTGACACATTTGGGTGGCAACACTGGTCACAACCGCAGCAAAAGTTTCAACAAAACCAATATCAAAAATGCTGCGGCTGCAACCCTGTCCACACGTCGCTACTTCTAAAAGTAGCGAGCAGCAGGTTCGGCAGCCGCTACTTCTCGGGTTGCACCGTTGTTCACACCTCGCAGTATGAGAGTTGCGCAGTTTTTTGTACTGCATCGCTGCAAAAGTAGCGACGTGTGACTGTACCTTTAGGTCTTCTAGCATCATGTCAGCAGGGATGCAGGGCCATATTTAGGGGTTCTTCCACCCCTGAGCAAAGAAATTGTCGCTCTCCCTCCAAATAAAAGATACACAGGATTTCGACTTCTTGCACTTTTCAGAAAATAATAATTAAATTTTTCACTTAACTTAAATGATGATGATAGTTGTCGCTTGTTGAAACTCAAGTTATTCTGAAAACTTTACTTACTTCACCGTCATTCTAATTCCCTTAAGGAGGATCATATTCCTTTAAGTACTAAAAAATTGATGAAATTCAATACTTTTTTTTTCTGAGAAATTAATGAACTCTGTAACCTTGAAATTTTATAAGCTCAATGTACGCTATTTCTGCAATTGTATACTATTTTCAGATTTAGTATAACTATTACCATTGTGGGTAATTAGCAATACAAAATGGCAGCTGCATTGAAATGCCGTTTCCTTGATAATTTTCATAAATATCAGTATTTCTGAGGTCGACCTGGTTGGCAAGTTGGTATAGCGCTGGCCTTCTATGCCCAAGGTTGCGGGTTCGATCCCGGGCCAGGTCGATGGCATTTAAGTGTGCTTAAATGCGACAGGCTTATGTCAGTAGATTTACTGGCATGTAAAAGAACTCCTGTGGGACAAAATTCTGGCACATCCGGCGACGCTGATATAACCTCTGCAGTTGCGAGCGTCGTTAAATAAAACATAACATCAGTATTTCTGAGTGATTATTTTTTCAATTAATTCCTGAATGCCAGATGAACAACTTGACTAGAAATATTTTTTATTTTCACTGGCGCAGCGAGGGGGGAGTTTTGTGGTAACCCCCCCCCCCCCCACAGAAAAAAATTTCTTGTGTCAAGTGTTGTTGACCAAAAATCAAGTTTCTTTATAAATGCGTCGATTTTATCTCAGGCTGTTATTGTGTTAACATCTTGGCTTTGCGAACTGCTATTCAAAATGTTTAAGTGTTCGAAGGGAATGAAGGGCAATCTAAGAAACCAAAGAGAAATAGGATATAGTTTTGCTATTCCAATTTCTCGTCTTACATGTATCGGTACATTAAAAGTTCTACTCACAAATTTAAAACTTTTTTTCAACAAGTTACCTCACAAAAGCAATCTTACTTTCTGTGTGATAAAGAAGATTTTTTTTATTTCAGTATTTTATAGCCGCATATCAACTCATAAGACGACGTCGTATTCATCATCATACACAATCTCACTATTGTGCTTGTGGAATACCCTACCAGTGACATTAGAGACTGTCGGAATATAGTAGTGTTTAAAAACAAACTCATTAAACATTTTCTTACTGCGTAGTGTAGGTTTAATTTTTACTTAATTAATAAAGAAAATTTCTTTCTTCTAAACTTTTACAATAAACTGTCTAGCCTTTATTAATCAGGTAATATTTTAGTACTTTGATTTTTATTGTATTTGTAAATTTAATATTAATTGTAATTATAATTGTAATTGTATTCTTAATATTGTGGTTGTAATCCCCTGGTAGAGGGGAAGAGAAGGCCTGATGGCCTTATCTGTACCAGGTTAAATAAATAAATATTTTTTTTAACAAACCCATGACTTAACAAATTTCGCTCAGAAAGATGAATTTGCAACCTTCTTTGTTGGAATTTACCCCTTTGTATTGAACTATTACCAGCACCACAGTGCCATGGCATTAATTATTTTGGAAACAAGTGAATAATACCCACAGCAAAGCAATGTCGATAGTCGATGTTACTTGCTGGCCACTAGTCACCGGGCCGTACCGGGCCATACCGAGCCGTGTCAAACAGAAGACTATCGAAATGGTGGTAGTAAAATTCGCGACTATATTCTTAAATAAATCACTCTATTAGTCAAGTGCAAGATTTATGCAGTACAACGACGATATTTTGAATGCACTAAAAGAAAATGCTTATATAGTAAGATAAAGTAGGTTATGACAATGAAATAAAGAGGAAAGAGGTGCGGTTCACGGGATATCATTTAAATAACGGAAAGTAAATTTCCGGTTAATGTTCACCAAAGCATTAAGTACATAATTATGACCACGTTGCAGTTTTATTTGTGGCCTAGAGAAAATACCTAGCCTTTTACGAAAAAAAAAAAAAAAACTTTTAGGGGCCATGAAATTATTCACCGCTTTAATTATATTACCGTCTATCAATATTAAGAAACAAAAACTGTCATAAAGGCCATGACTGACTAGAAACATCAATACCGAAGAGATAAATCTATTTGGCCATGATGAAACAAAAGAAAAAGTGAGAGAGATTTTAGTTCGAGATAAAATGGACATACAATTTTGATGACCATACTGTTAGTAACTGGAGATCGCTTCTAAAATGTCTTAATCTTCTATGTAGAAATGTCGTCCAAGCAAATTGGTGGTCCAGGGAAAAATCATTGCAATAGATGAGAGTAACAGTGGTGCTATCTCTCGGTAATGTTCAGAAAGAAGGAGGTAGAGAGAAAAAGAAACAAATTTCTCCTTCTAACGACACCACAGACCAAAATCATGTTCTTATGTTGGCAACATTGTGTATGTAGTTAAATTTGGTGATAAACGTAATGGCATGGTTCAGAGTTACTGTGGTAATTCTCCAGTATAGCGTTATTTTGTACTTTATTACTTTAAAATGTTTATTTTATTTTTATATTCAACATTGTTTATATTTATGTTTCTAAATACAAAATAAATATATGATCCCCATTTTGGGAACCACTGCTCTAATGCAATATTAATAAGTAAAAAGTCTGACTTCTTATTAGTGGTGATTGCTCTTACTGTACAAGATCTAGATTATCAGCCCTAGGAGGGAAATCGTAGGTAGGGGAGTTATGGGAGCTGATCGAAGGTGATCTGTAGGAGTGACGTAAGCTATTCAATGTGTGTAATACCATGAGTGAAAACATTGTCTTGATTTGAGACACTGATGTTTCTATACATTATGTTACATGCAAAATTGTCTATCTTTGACTTGCTGGAAAATCGAACTTCGGAAAATTTACGATAGGTGGTAGTAGTAAAGTCCCTATGGTGTCTGGATGTTCTAGAGTCTAGATGTTCTGCTGGTCACGTAAGTGCATATTACTGTGGAATAATAATAATAATAATAATTAATAATAATCTATACTAATAATAAATCTGTAGCCAAAATTTTTCTGGTGATTTTCGATTTTCCAAAAATAATTCGTCCTAACATATATAATTAACCACCCTGAAACCGAAAATTGCTTTTTTGAAATTTTTGTTTGTATGTCTGTCTATCTGTCTGTCTGTATGTTTGTTACCTTTTCACGCGATAATGGCTGAACGGATTTCGATGAAAATGGGAATATAAATTAAGTTCGTTGTAACTTAGATTTTAGGTTATATGGCATTCAAAATACATTATTTAAAAGGGGGTTATAAGGGGGCCTGAATTAAGTAAATCGAAATATCTCGCTTATTATTGATTTTTGTGAAAAATGTTACATAACAAAAGTTTCTTTAAAAATAATTTGCGATAAATTTTATTCCTTCAAAAATTTTTATAGGCCTGATATTTAATGAGATAAATGAGTTTTAAAATTAAAATAACTGCCATCTAAGGCCGTGTAATGAATTAAAAAACAAATGACTTCGTCTATAAAGGGGCCTTGGACAGCAACAATCGAAAGCTATGAAAGATAGCCTACAGAGAATGTTTCTGTGTTTGTATGAAGTAATATCGGAAGCTAAATTAACCGATTTGTATAATTAATTATTATTTCACCATTGGAAAGTGTAGTTTCTCTAGATGGACATAATGCTATAATGTTATTACAGTAAATATTATATAATATAATTTAAGTTATTTGAAGGGTTCAGAACCATAGTGGCCCAAGCGTCATTTACTGAATACGTAGAAAACAAGGGTTAAAATTAAGTTATTACCGTAATTCAATGGAAACCTATAACAAGTAAAATAAAATATACACATTAACTCTAAATGATGTCAATCTTCATTAAACTATGGTTGCATGTAATAAAAATTAAGAAACGTGTTAAAGGAATTGTCATTGCACCAAATGAGTGCTCTCTGGACCAAAATGATCGCATTTTAATTATTTGGATGCAATTTAAATTAAGTAACATATTAAACGATTTATCCTTCTATCAAACACGAATGTTCCCTGGATCAAATGTCCTATTTTAATTATGTAATTACTTTATATTTATTTCTAACGGGTGCAGCGGAGCGAACGGGTATGTAATAATAATAATTCTTTATTTATAGTGGCAGAGTTAAGGCCATAGGGCCTTCTCTTACACTCTACCAGGTCACAAAGTATACAAGCAGTTAAAATTTAACAAAAAGTTAAAGAACAGAGTACTAACATATTACAAAAAATAATAATAATAATAATAATAATAATAGCATAATAAAATCGACACTAAACAACATGAAAATAATACCATAATAAAAAAAGAAAGTAAAATACATTGGAATATAGTGAAAGCAACTCATTTAGTACAAATGGTTAATATGGAAAAACGTAAGGAAGAATTCCGGCCACCAAATCACTCAATTGAGTGCGCTCCTTATATAATATAAGGTAATACATATGTCGAACTTGGAGTCAGGCCACAAAGGGAAAAACACTAGAGGAGAGGGATTCGATCCGGTGCTGTGGATTGAGCTTCGGCGTAGCTCAGTGGTTAGAGCATTTGGTACGTAGAACCAAGTATCCGGGTTCGATCCCTTGCGCCGGAGCGAATTTTTCTCCTCTAATAATCATTGTTACAATTTTATTTTTCAACAGCTCAACAACAGGTTCGATAATCTCGATTCCCTGCGCTTCTTAGAAGTCATTAATCCCTCATTAATTCAGATCAGAATAAAAGGATGTTCCCCGAGATCGGTTTTGATTTCCTTAAAGACAGTTACTCCAACATGTTTGACTTTCCTGCTCTTCAATCCCAATTAACTGTCACATATATTTCAGACGATCTGCATAAAAACATGTTAATGAATTGTTGCATCAAATCAAACCATCTGAATGCAGCATTAGGAGAAGTAATAAAACTCTGTGAACTTATTCTATCAATTCCTGCTATAAGTGCCTCCATAGATACAGAGAAGTTTCACTGCTTTTATTATTATTATTATTATTATTATTATTATTATTATTGTATTATTTACTTACTGGCTTTTAAGGAACCCGGAGGTTCATTGCCGCCCTCACATAAGCCCACTATTGGTCCCTATCCTGAGCAAGATTAATCCATTCTCTATCATCATATCCCACCTCCCTCAAATCCATTTTAATATTATCTTCCCATCTACGTCTCGGCCTCCCTAAAGGTCTTTTTCCCTCCAGCCTCCCAACTAACATTCTATATGCATTTCTGAATTCGCCCATACCTACTACATGCCCTGCCCATCTCAAACGTCTGGATTTAATTGTATTATTATTATTATTATTATTATTATTATTATTATTATTATTATTATTATTATTATTATTATTATTATTCATTAAGGAATAGGTACAGTAGTGGCAAAAAAACCGGACCGATTCTTGTAGCTAATTTCAGAGCCATGTTCACTCCAGAGCACGATAGACTGGTAACTAAGACTTTCGTGGTTCGAATCCTACCTGGGAAGAAAACTTTTTCTTGTTCCTTATTCAAATTTATTCCCAATACTTTCCTTCTCAGGCAGGATTCGAACCACGAAAGTCTTAGTTACCAGTCTGTCGTGCTCTGAAGTGAACAAGGCTCTGAAATCAGCTACAAGGGTCGGTCCGTTTTTTTTTTTTTTTTTTTTTTTGCCACTACTGTACATTCAATTTTGTGGTACCTACACAAAAAAAAAAAACTTGCATTCATTACTGTACTCTTATTTATTTATACCCTAGGTAATGTTTTAATTTCTCGTTGCTTATTGCTTATTCTGTATAAAATACCACTGGTCTGTCCCTTTCTTCGGGTGCCACTGGGGTAAACCCAATACGTGTTTGCAACACATGTGATCACGGACTTCTCCAATAAAATTTTTAAATTGGCGCGCATGTGTAGGTACGTGCGGACGCTTTCCATTGACAATACAGCAGAATCCAATGGAATTCTAAAGTTTGTAAAACCTACATACTGAATTTCAGTACTGCTGCATGACGTAACAACTTTAGACTTAGTTATTTTTTTCACCCTGGTTATAATTTACGTAATATTTGAGAAACAAAGTTTATATTAATGTAACATCGTTTGCAGCAGTCGTAATATAACGGGAAGGCTGTAAAAAAAACCGTTCCTTTCGCTTCTGTCTGCCAACTTCCCCTACCACCTTCCCCTGCAGTCGTCCCCACTGCTGCTCATATATTGTGATGAACTTTGGACAGCCCAAAGCTCACTTGGACTGTACTTGGATTTTGTACTACGAAAAACTGCTGTCGTCATTAGACATTGGCTAAAGTGATTTACTGTTTATAAATCGCGTAAGTGAAGTACAGACTGTCCTACATAACGCACTACGAAAATGGGTTCTCTTGCACAGGTAAGTTTCAGAATGTCTCAATTTATCATTTTATTTTAGTTAGATCTTAAAATATTCTAATGAAGTAAGTACGTGTAGAAAAACTACGTACAGTAAAGATGTAGGAATTAATTACTCCATAAATTGTTTCTTCTGTACATTTAATGAATGCTTATTCTAACGGTATTTGTGTGTATCAGTCAGATTTTGTGTTAGGCAAATAGGTTAATTACGTAAAACATTGACAATTCATTCTCCAAGATTTGCTCAGTCAGTGGAACATTTCTCTCACATAAATACTCTTCATGCTACTAATCACTACATTTATTATTTATTTTAAAGATTAACTGTCCGTAATTTCAATGAGAACAATATAATTAGACCTAATGTAATTATTGCGAGAGTTCAGTAAAGCCAATACTACACTGTAAAACATTTGCTGAAAAGACGGTAGCATACGTATCTACGTACCAAACTTTGGAATTAATTTTATAATTTTGAAAGTGTGTGTTTTAGTCTCCTGTATGCAGTGCTGTAAAAAGTGACCTGGCTCTGGGATTTCGGTAGCACCGGTAGTAGTTTCATTATCATCATCATCAGCATCATCATCCTTTCCACAAGAATAACTTACTTATGGAATGTCAGACGAAAATAACGGGTTCGAATCTAATTATAGGAGTTGTTAGATCTGTGTAGTACATCTCATTATTTCACAAATTATTAAGTTTTGTCTGTGATCTGGAATTATTAAAAAAAATCCATCCTGAATCTTGTGTAGGGCTACACTACTTTTAACACTTAAATATAAATTACTGATTAAATGGCAAACTTACTAGTGTTAAATTGTAAACCACGTATGGCCACACTAGTAAGTTTGCCATTTAATCAATCATTTATATTTTAAAAAATGAATGCATAACTTAGTTCTCTTCCTAACATAGCAATGGTGCTGCATAAAAATAATTCATTCTGACCAATTGAATGAAATTTGTATGAGGGCAGAATTTCGAAAATTTGCCCCCCCCCCTTTAAAAAAATTGAATAACCGAAAAAAAATAAATGTAAGCTTATGATGAAAATAAAAGTTTGGTAACTTTATTGGGTTCCTAATATATCCTACATGTGTGTACCAAAAATGAAAGCTGTATCTAAAAAAATGTAGAAAATTTCATTTTCTCTATAGTCCTCCCTTAAAAGACTAATATTATTTTACCGTTTTTCCAAGTTATTTAGCAACAGAAATCCATAAACGTAGCTTCAGCTCTGGAAACTAATGCAGATTGCAATCGCCATATAATCATGTGATATCTGTTGTAGCTAGAACAGTTGTGAATCAAGTTTCCTACGAACAAAATATATAATTCCTATCTTCAGTACACGTCATTGAGATAGAATTCCCATGT
Source organism: Periplaneta americana (assembly GCF_040183065.1). NCBI lineage: Eukaryota > Metazoa > Arthropoda > Insecta > Blattodea > Blattidae > Periplaneta > Periplaneta americana. The sequence goes on from NC_091130.1 coordinate 13,756,466, forward strand.
TTTCTGGCCCTTTGCACTAAAAAGCGATATGGTAAACACCAGGTTCTGTTCATCATTCCTTCCCTAGAATATCCTGTATTCAATTCTATAGCAAGCTCAGTGGATCCTCGGAGATGTTCTGGAAGTTGCAACTAGATGTTGGCAAACTCTATCTAGAATTGGATCCAGGATATTTCAATCTATAGTCCGTCACTATACCGATTATTCAGCTCTGTTTAAGAATGTTTGGTTCATCTTCCTATTAGTTTACTGTAGCTCCATTATTATATATTTTTCAACTCTTGAATTGCTATTAATTATAGTTAAATAAAATTTATGAAAATGAAGTCCTACTGTCACCAGTATTACAGCTTGTTTTTAACCAGCCAAAAAAATTAAATCTAATTCATTTCATCTGAGAAAATCTACTGCAAATATAGGCACTTTGTACCTTTACCTATGATTCTTAACTTGTAAACTCACTTATGAGTTATAAAAATCCAATTTCATGACAGGAGTGATTTGTCATGTATTCTATGTTTACAGTAAATAGAATCCAAAGGTTAAGTTAATTCCAGTTCAAAAACAGTCACACCCCTGGACTGAGATCAAAGTACAGTATACCAGTATCTTCTTAGGCACGCTTATTCTTATCTTGGCAGGCGGTATTCTAAAATGTTTTATCAGATGTGTAAAAATGGAGCAGTTTGAAGTTCATCCCATGTCTAAAGTTCACATTTCAAATGACTCTACTATTTTAAATATGGAACTTCAATAACAATATTCTGAACTGAAACATATTTGAAGATGTAGGCTGTTGTAAATTTTGTTACTGGTATTCCATCATTAACATAGTTTGGAAAAAAAAAAGATACAGATTAATAATTTCTTCTATGTGCCTTTAGGGAAATTTGTTATATTTCTGAAGATTCTTCGGATAGCGAGTGAGATAGTCGCACTCCAGAGAGTGGCATTCCTGCCCTTGTGCACTTAAAGTTGTACTGATTTGGTGGATAATTGAAGGGCTCAGAGCCAAAGGCGACCAACCCACAATTTTGTATTGTTCGTTATTAAGCCCTTTTTTCAAAACTGTACATTGTTGTTATACATTCATGATATTTTTTTTTTTTTGTATTTATTCAATGTAGACCAATTAAAATAAATTGTGAAACCAATCATTTTTGTCAGGATCCTCTTAACTTCAACTAATTTACCTACTTATTTTATGGTAATTGTGGGTTAGTCGCCTTTGGCTCTGAGCCCTTCAATTGTTACTACATAGTTTCAGTAAAGAGCACAGAGTGTCTCTGAGAGCATATGTTTGCATTGCATATCGTCGTCATTCCTACAATAACTTCTATGTGCAAAATATAAAATTTTTCAGTAGGAAGAAAAAACTCATTTATTCGTCCTATGGCAGCCGTAAATAAGAGACTGTGAATTCTTACATTTTCGAAACTAAGAAATATAATTACATATAGGAGATTTTATAATTTGCTGTATCACTATTTAAGTTATTTAATAGAGCAAAAATCTGAAAATCGATAAATATGTCACATAGGAGTTATTGCAGGAACGACGATGATATGTATTTAATATTGAAATATATGAAATATATAATCCACATGGTCAAGCGTCTTCTTAGGCTTCTGGAAAATAAGCTGTAACATTCTACTGATAACTTTTCTTTTAATAATATCTAACTTAGCACTTTACACAACAGCATTAGTGTCGTCATGATACTCTTAATGATAAATTCGCTTTTTAACACATTTTTTCCCCTGGATATGAAATCAGTGAGGGTTACGAAAGATTTGTAACTTTCCATTCTACCGCACAGTTGGAGGATTAAAAAAAAAACACCATTAAGCTTCAGACAGCATATTTTAAAATGTGTTTTCAGAGTAGGGTAGTACTGTATATACTTTTATGTTATAGTTAAAGTTTATTTATTCTGTCTCCTTCGAAATGAATGGTAAAGATCAGACGAAGATAAATTGTATGCATGTTCGTCACTGAAAACTCATGTCAGGGTTCATTGACAGACTGGACTGTAGCAGACATTGAACTTTGAGTTCATCTGAGAGTATAATAAAAATGAAGTGTTGAGTAACTTGTCTAAGGGAACAGACGAATGTCATTCATGTGCCTTAGTTCAAGTCGTGTGAGTTAAATTGAGTATATATAATATATTAACGTCCACAACCGAAACACATTTGAAGGGTACAGAGAAAAAACGAACAGAGTCACAATTCTTATAAGGTTGACGACATCATTTAATTTAGTATATTATTGCAAAATTTATGTGTTTTTCTTATCAAAACTGGTGAAGGAGAATTATCACTATGTATACAATCATCCTTTCCTACTTTTTCATTAGGAACAGCAATAAATTTTGCAGTAATATACTGAATTAGATGATGACATCACCCTTAAGAAAATTGTGACTCTGTTCGTTTTTTCTCTGTACCCTTCATTTGTTAAAGAGTGCAGAGTGTGTTAGAATAAATAGTTCTGATATTTAGGCCTATAATTAATGTGGTTGTCCTATACAGATTACAACATTTGTTTAACTTATTTATTTATTTATTCATTTATTTAATCTATCTATCTATCTATCTATATATCTATCTATATATCTATCTATCTATCTAACTAACTATCTATCTATCTATCTATCTATCTATCTATCTATCTATCTATCTATCTATCTATGTCTTTCTATCTATCTATCTCTGTCTTTCTATCTATCTATATCTATCTATCTAACTATCTATCTATCTATCTATCTATCTATCTATCTATCTATCTATCTATCTATCTATCTATCTATCTATCTATCTATCTATCTATCTATCTATCTCTGTCTTTCTATCTATCTATCTATCTCTGTCTTTCTATCTATCTATCTATCTATCTATCTATCTATCTATCTATCTATCTATCTATCTATCTATCTATCTATCTATCTATCTATCTATCTATCTATCTATCTATCTATCTATCTATCTCTGTCTTTCTATCTATCTCTATCTATCTATCTATCTATCTATCTATCTATCTATCTATCTATCTATCTATCTATATCTGTCTGTCTATCTATCTATCTATCTATATCTGTCTGTCTATCTATCTATCTATCTATCTCTGTCTTTCTATCTATCTCTGTCTTTCTATCTATCTCTGTCTTTCTATCTATCTCTGTCTGTCTATCTATCTATCTATCTATCTATATCTGTCTGTCTATCTATCTATCTATCTATCTATCTCTCTCTGTCTTTCTATCTATCTCTGTCTTTCTATCTATCTCTGTCTTTCTATCTATCTCTGTCTATCTATCTATCTATCTATCTATCTATCTATCTCTGTCTTTCTATCTATCTATCTATCTATCTATCTATCTATCTATCTATCTATCTATCTATCTATCTATCTATCTATCTATCTATCTATCTATCTCTGTCTTTCTATCTATCTATCTCTATCTATCTATCTATCTATCTATCTATCTATCTATCTATCTATCTATCTATCTATCTATCTATCTATCTATATCTGTCTGTCTGTCTATCTATCTATCTATCTATCTATCTCTGTCTATCTATCTATCTATCTGTCTCTGTCTTTCTATCTATCTCTGTCTGTCTGTCTATCTATCTATCTATCTATCTATCTATCTATCCTATTTATTTATTTATTTACTTATTTATTTCCCCCCGCACATTCAGTTTTACTTTTCTATAAGATTAGCTTATGATTGTGTTCTCGGAATTTCTATTTCTTTCTTGTGGCAAATAATTTGAAACCTAGGCTGGTGTATCAAAAGTAAGATGGTTATTGAAAATGTCCATAAACATTATTATTGTACCCCTGATCAGGACACTCATAGAAAGGAAAAAATGGCCGGCTTAGGAACTTCATGGCTGCCACGCAGTTCAGCTGTACCGAAATTTTGCATTGTATTAACTATATGATTCAGCTTACTGTTCTCACTCCCACACCTTTAGAATGAACCTAACCCTGTTGTGTCGTTATCTGTTTCTAATTTAGATAATGATATAACTCTCGAAACTTCCAAATAAACGAATAATTCTCCAGGTGCCCTCAATGTTCACTGCGCATACATGTGAAATGGATATTGGCAAAGGCTTGCTGTGGAAGTGTGTGGTAGCTCAATGGTATAATGTTTGACTGCCTATGAAACAAAAGTAAATTTATTTTGCGAAACAGAAATTACCGTGTTCGAGTCCCGCTCATTGCTTCGTTTTGTCTTTGTTTGTTTTTAAGTTTGTATTTTTACGTTATTTTAATTTAAGTTATCCACTATCGCTGTCATAATATTTTACTCATATTGTGTCTTATTAGTATGACGATTTACTCACTTACACAAAACAAACTCATGATGTATTATAAACAATCTGTGCATTGGTATGTTTTTGAGCGACTTGTTTTTTTATGATGCATTGTTAACAATCAGTTTTCTTCTTGTATGACTTGAGGCTTTCCCGGCGTTTGATGTAGAATAACTCTTCTCGGGTTCTCAGCCAGGTGAGTTGGAGATTAGCTTCCAAGCTTTCGACGGCTAGCTCTGCCATCTTCTTCAGGGACGAAGTGATGTGGGACCACGTCTAGCCGGTATATATGCCCGAGATGGGGCCGTAGAACGGGATATATGCCATGCCCTTTGTCTCCTCTTGTTCCTCGGCAGGTGGTTTGTCCGAAAAGGCCCTTCTGAGGGCCAAGCCGATTTCCCTGTTGCCGAAGTTGTTCTGTAGGAACGTCTTACGTAGGTGACAGATCTCAGAGGGGAGACTCTCTTTGTCCGAAATCCCTCTCGCCCTGTGTAGAAGAGTCGACAGGACCGTTCGTTTCTGTGCCGGATGGTGGTGGCTGTCTCGGGCAAAATTAGCAGAATGCTAAGAAAACACGGGATTAAAACCATCCATAAGCCGCCCACAAAGATCCAGAACTTGCTGAGACCAGTTAAGGACGACCTTGGTCTCAGGACACCTGGTGTCTACAGAATACCTTGTGAGTGTGGGAAATGCTACATCGGGCAGACGGGACGAACTATTATGGAACGCTGCAAAGAACACCAACGCAGCATAAGACTATATTATCCTGATAAGTCTGCAGTAGCCCAACACAGCCTAGAAACTGGCCACAAGATAGATTTCAGCGCCACCACCATCTTGGACAAGACATCAGGTTACTGGGACTTAGTTATCAAGGAAGCCATCGAAATCCAGCTAGATGGCAATAATTTCAACAGAGACGGGGGGTCTACAGCTGAGTACGGCATGGAAACCTGCCATCAATACACTTAGACCACCAGCACACGGCAGACAGTCGGGACCAGCAAGTGGCTCCTGATTGGCTGACGTGTCCACCAACCAGAATGCGCCTGGCGGTCGGGACTAGGAACTAGCTCCTGATTGGCCCACAGCGGGAAGCCCTACTTTTGCATATATACCGGCTAGACATGGTCCCACATCACTTCGTCCCTGAAGAAGATGGCAGAGCTAGCCGTCGAAAGCTTGGAAGCTAATCTCCAACTCACCTGGCTGAGAACCCGAGAAGAGTTTTTTTTTTTTTTTTTTTTTTTTTTTTTTTTTTTTTTTTTTTTTCCCCCGACGAGAATTTAACTTTGATAAAATCAAATAAATATGAAGAATTACTTTGAAATGACAATGCTAATTTTACTTTAACCTGTATAATTACTAATAGCTTTGACAGGGTTTCCTTGTTAAAACCTCACGGGGATCACAAAATAATGTTATTGAATTATGTTTTGTTCATCGTTCAGAAAGTTATGAAAATTATTATTAAAAAGTTTCAATGATTAAATTTACATAGACCTTTTTATGCATATTTTATTTTAATTTAATTGATTTGATATTTCATCGTTAATGTTTTATAATATTAGCGTTACGCGATAATTCCAGTTACGAAAAATACGAAATAGACTATGAGTTTCGTTTAAAGAAAAATAAATTTTAGCAGATTCTGTAAATAATTGAATTTATGATGGTTTTATGTAACTCAAACGTTTTAAATATTTTGTTCGTATTCCCGTCCTTTATTCATTATAGAGTGAAATACATAACACTATTCATACATTATAGGGTGGAATTAATAAATTATTGTTCTATCTGTATAATTGTTTAAATCAGACAATATTCTTCGGCGAGTATTAAAAATTAATGTATCCCTTTCCACTTGACTACAAGAAGTTGCTGACAGCAGAGATCAATGATGTGCATAGCCTACTGAATGAACGCCCAAAAGCAACCCTATTCAGGGCTACATAATTTTCCCAAAATGTACCGGTATTAAAAACGTATACAGTAATTCTGAGTAACATGGGTTCAGATTGCAAATGGTGTAAGTTCTTAAGAATAATAATAATAATAATAATAATAATAATAATAATAATAATAATAACTTCGTGGCATGTGTGGTACCAAAAGTTCGAATGTTCAAAAGAAAATGAAAGAAAGAAAGAAAGAAAGAAAGAAACTAAATACCATCTGTATAATTTTTCATTGGATGTGTCCATTCGTGTATCATTTCATTGCAGTTAACAATAATTTTTTTTATGCTCGACCATGCCGAAATGTAGTAATTATACACCTGGTAGCAGTCCTTTAATGCATGTCATTAAAGTACACCTACTCATTAAAGTACAGGTCTTCAGCCAGTCACAAGTCAGCTTTGTACCGTTATATCGAATATTCTCGGATATGCAATCGACAGACAATTAGCGAAAAGTCACGGAGGCTGGAAATCCAATACTGTCGCAGAAGGTTATGTTCTCTTACTATAATAATCAGCGTTAATTGTAAATAATATTCAAATAAATTCAATTTGTCATCTCGTTTTTCAATTCTAAATCAATTTCCAGGTTATATCAGACTAATGTTCATTCTTATTCTGTGCCAAGGTCAATGACATCCGGCCTCGGAAAAAATCAATACTTTCGCGTCTGTGCACATCTCACAATTCAGGTCAGTTCGCACATAACCATAAAAAGACCTAATTTTCAATACTTTCAAGTTAGAAATATGGTCGAGCATAAAAAGTCGTATGAAACTTGCCTATAATGGTAATTAAGACGCTCGTATGAAAATTATGAAACTCGCTTGCGCTCGTTTCATAAACAATCGTACTTGCGTCTTAATTACTACCATTATAGGCTCGTTGCATAATGTACTATTGTGCCATTCCTTGCCTAAAAATTGTTTCATAATAATCACACGTCATTATATTCCCCTTTTTAAACATGATTCGAATTCTGATAAAAATTATTTATTTTGTCTACTCGTAAATATAATAATGGTAGTTGTCCACAGCTGTGGAGTAATGGTTAGCCTGCCTGACCGTGAACCGAGTGGGCCCGGGTTTAAATCCTGGTTGGGACAAGTTACCTGGTTGAGATTTTTTCCGGGGGTTTTCCATCAACACATTAAGAGCAAATGCTGGCAAACTTTCGGTGCTGGACTCTGGACTCATTTCGCTGGCACACCTCACTCAGACGCTAGATAACCAGAGCAGTTGATAAAACGTCGTAAAATAACAACTAAACAAATAATGGTAGTAATACTGTAGTACTTTACTTAACAACGCTTTCAACTGCAAAGGTTATGTAGTCTAGAAACCCGACTGAAGTGAGAAATGGCCGACGAAATCCATCGTCCTCAGCAGGATTTGAACCTGAAAACTTTGGATCAAACAGCCAGCATGGTAATCGCAAGACCACAGAGTACGGCTGTAAAATATGACCTTACGTGTGATTTAGTTTTTATGACTAATATTGTGTGTCTTATTGAGAAATGAAAATTCTTCGTATTTAACCTCTTTATTGCAAAATTTTTCCTTCAGGGCTTGTGAAGTTAAATGCACTGAAAATAATAAAGTGAACGTAATCAAGGTTACATTACGCCAACCTGTTTTCAGGCCTTGAAACTGACTCAGCTTGTTTCAGAAAACAGAAATCATGTTTTAATATGTTCTATTTACATACCGGTACCTGGAATAATAGTAGTCTTTATTAAACACGAATATGTATAACGTTCAGCCATTTTATTTCTTCTGTAAGCCTGGCTCGAGACCTCGCATTGAGGGCGATTGTAATGTATTGTTGGAATGATGATAATGGTGAGAGGAAACGGGACAACTCCGAGAAAAACCTCTCGCGCCCTCTTTGTCCTCCACAATTTCCTTCATGACCAACACGGGGATCGAACTCGGGTCGCCACGGTGGAAAGCAGGAATAATGTGTTGGCACACATAATGTGTAGAAAGCTCAAATCCAGTCCTAACTCCCGATGGTCTTATATTTTTAGCTGATTCGTGATTTTTACCAATCCGTTTACCATTTATGCAAATGTAACTTCATATAAAAAAAAAAAGGTATCCCCGTAACATGCCATGAAGGCACTTGGGGGGCATGGAGGTAGAGCCCCATGCTTTCCATGACCTCGGCACTAGAATGAGGTGGTGTGGTCGGCACCACGCTCTGACCGCCTTTTACCCCCGGGAAAGATCCGGTACTCAATTTTATAGGAGGCTGAGTGAACCTCGGGGCCGTTCTGAAAGTTTGGCAACGAGAAAAAATCCTATCACCACCTGGGATCGAACCCCGGGTAACTTCATATAAGCCACTAATAAATCAATTTCTAAATTTATTATTCAAAAGAATTAATGTTTCTCTTATTCAAGTAATTAATGAAAGAATTTGTGTGTAATAAATGTAGCTTTAAAGAGATTTCGTGATGTGATATATAACAAAAATATCTATATATAGGCCCTGTAATTTGAACTGGTAATGGAAATTACGGGAAAACAGCTGAACGGATTTTAATAAATGATCCCTAATTTTGAAGCTTGGAACTCAAAGATGTGCAGAAAAATAGTAGTTTTCAGTGAAATGTCAATTTTTCTACATAATTTTCCTACTTTCCAAAATCCATCTTCCTCAGTTTTGAGAAGTAATGGTTTTTCAGAATAAAACAAAACACACATGCTACAATAAACAATATTACACATGCAGGATTGCTGACATTTAGAGTTCAGATGGCTCAGATTACCTGACATCATAATGTCAATATGTCAATCATCATTTGTGTAATTTTTTGGTAACGTATAAACACAGTCTAGTACATACATTCACGAAGCTCAATACGTAGGGAATATGCATCCAGTGACAGTTGAACTTTTTTTTATAGTAGTTGCTAACCGCTTGGAGCCATGTATCGCGAGAAAAGCAGAAAAATCACCTCAAGCTTCGTGGCTGTATGTACTAGACTGTGGTATAAGTCTGAAAATAAATCTGAAAAATATTAATTTGAACTATACTAATGAACTTAGTTCGCAGCATTTGCACCACAAGCCACTAGTATTAATATAATACTGTCTCCGTCATCGCCTTTATCGTCACTGTAATCATTTACTTTTAAGTATTGTGTTCTTTAAACCGTTTTATCTTCTGTGAAGATCATAAACGTATCGTAAATAGCGTAACTAACGACAGTATGTCAAGCACAATGCCAAGCAAGTAGGACAATGCAAGATAAGGAGGCACACCTCAGTTCCAATGCGAGGGAATCGAAAAATCGAAAAATCGAAGGAGAGTTGGGAGGAAAATTTAAAAGGTACGCAAAACGCGTCCTTGCAAGGGGTTGGGGGCTGTACAAAACTAAATATGTGAGCTCCAAGCCTGTTGGCCACTAGTCTCACTCCGGGTTACGCTGCTCCCCTGAAGGAGCTCTAGAAAATTTTGAAGGGGAAGCCAAAATTGGACGTAACCTCTTAGGTACCACATACGCGAGGGGGGCTGAGACTGATCAATTGATCACGGAGCGGGGCGAGGAAGAGTTGGCTGGTGTGTGCCGTTAGGATGGCAAGACGCCGTCATCTGTTGTTCGATGACAAAGCAGGTGAAGGCCGTCGGAAGAAGCGCCGTGAAATCTAAACTGCAATTTGAGAGGTCCCTGTCCTTTCAATTTGCGACTTATTGAGTGAGGTAAATGCCTGCTTTATATAGAATGCATTGTTATGATTTAAATGAAATTAGGAACAACTGGATAATACCCACGGCAGAGCAATGTCGATAGTCGACGTTACTCGCTGGCCACTAGTCACCAGGCCGTACCGAGCCGTGCCAAACAAAACACAATCGAAATGGTGGTAGTAAAATTCGCGACTATATTCTTAAATTTGGTGCTAAACGTAACGGCACTAAAAAAAAACATATACAATTATATCAAATTAAATACTATTATTGAAAATAAAGTACTTAAAGAATATATTGAATAAAATGAATTAAAAATGTACTCCTTACAAAATAGGTTCACCTGAGAGTATGCTGTTACGTACAATATCTTTCTGAAGGAAAGATTTTTGTAACAATTATTTGTTCTCAAGAATTTAGTCCTCTCTTGAAATACAATACAATCCTCACTGAGAAATATCCCAATAAGTATATCGGTATTGTCTTTATATGCAAATTGTTTTTTTCATCGGTCCACAATAAGTTCATGTGCGAGAACAATCTTTCAACATTTACATTTGTACCAGGCATACAAATAATTAATTCTTACCTCTTCATCTAAATGTTTTGATTTAATTCACTGTCTTCTTTGAAATTCAAAACATTTTTCGCAAATTATGATCTTATCAGACGAGTTTCAATTTCATCTGGTAGCAGTTTTCTTCGTAATATCAATTATTTTAAGAACATTGTTACATTCAGTGTTTAAGTTAGTATCTTCAATGTTGCCACTGTAACAAATTCCAATGTCACCAACAGTGAGCTCTTTGGAAACATCGGCAAAAAAAAGGATATTCCCATATTTTACGGGATATATGGGAACCCTAGTATGAAGTTTCATAATACTCTTGTTTCTCATACTAACATTACACCATTTCTCCGTCATTGTCATAATCATCGTCATCGTCATCCTGGTGTAACGTAGATCACATTCCATGGTGCACGACAGTAACATCTATGATGGCAAAGTCACTGAAAAATGATCTATAATTACGCATGTACTCGTAGAAGGGAGTGCTTGGATCAAGAATGAAAATTTAAAGTGCCTGCCATTGGAGAGGGAATATTAAAATCATCAAGTATATGATAATTGTCACATGGAAATACGGAACAGATACATTAAAGAGGCCACCCATCACACATTATACGCAAAAAAAGGTCACCGGAAGTAATGGTTAGATTAGCGTTTTTAGCATTCAATATTCGATAAGCATTAAATGCTACCAAATAAAAATATTTAAACAGTTTGTTACTACTGATGTGATTTTAGTCACTTTGTATTATATTTTTGGTCCAGGGAAAATATATTTTACTATTACTTCCGTTATTTCCATTTTGAAGTAGGCTACAAGTCAGCAGTATAAAACTGACTGTTAATTTGAAAGTTGGCAACATATTTTATGTCGATTATAACAACAATACTTATCGATAGTAGTATTCATACCATTCAACCAATAAGGAGATTGGCCTCTGTAATGCATCTGCGCCGGAAATACTAGCGATATTAAAAGATTAGGAGAGTTTATTTTATTTTTACAAAAACTTCTGTCTCAATTGTTTTTCTGTTGTTGCTATGGCAATTGAAATAAATACCAATCCAAGCAATTCTTGACATTTTTAACGTGAAACATTTTTATGGTCGAGAATCAATTTACGAAAATATCAACATCTTTTTTTTTTTCAACATATATTTTTATTAAAATCAGGAAATCACAAAAAAATGCATATTAAATATAATAGAAACAAAATCCATTAAAAAACTATATATACATAAAACAAGAATGAATGTCAAATATTTAAATAAAACCGAAATATAAATTAAAGAATTTACCTCCATATGAGCAAACGCTCGTGGTCGGGACTTCAAAACCGCACTGTAGATAAACAGAAAGAAGAGGAAGACAAAATAAACAATATAAGCAATAAAATCGCACAGATTACACAAACAAGAGCTACTGGGATACGATGAAAACCAATCACAATTGAAAACGTAATATTTAGCAATCAATTATCTAATCTTATGTTAAGTTCCCTTAATAATTTCTTTCATTTTCAGTTTAAACTTAATCATACATAAGTTAGCTAAAACAGTGTACTGAGAAATGAATTTGTTGTATAGTTTTAAGCCATAGTTGACTTCACTTGTTTAGCAACATCATTGAATTACGTTACCCTATTCTGACGTCACTTGCTTAGCAACGGATTTGACTCTTGTATTGGTATGGTGTTTGCTAGAGGGATAGACTTTTCTGCATAAATTATATTTCTTATTTCTCTTATCGTAAACTCATACTAACAACAAACCAATTCAGATGAAAAACAGTAATTTATGGTATATAGACCTATTCAATAAAGAAATAAGAGAAACTTAATAATTAATAATACAACACATTAAATTGATTTCACTCTCACGGATCAGTGATCATATTCACAGTCCTTATGAATAAGAACCAATTCCGTAAAAATATCAGTATCAGAGTACCGGTAACACCAACCGAACCTTTCATGCAATTACAAAGATCCTATGACTCTTGAATCTTGTCACTTTTGAAAATTCAAACCAGAAAATAATGGTTATTGCCTCTAATGCGAATTGAACACATTGTATAGGCTAATATGATTTGAAACAAATGATGATCTCGCATGTGTCTCACACCAACCTAAATTGGGCTGAGATTTTTGGAGAGTAAAACTTTTTTTACATTTAACGCAATAATTAGAAAAGTAAAATTACCTTCTATTATATGAATCGTATCCATTTTGAATTTTTAGAAGTTGGCTCTTTATATAAAAATATATAACAGTTTCATTAAAATTATGAAATTATGTAGCCTGAAGGAGTTTTCATTATATATGTAATAAATGTAAACTAAATAAAATAATCCATTTTGATTCTTGCGTACACTACTTTTAACACTTGAATATAAGTAATTGATTAACTAGCAGACTTACTTGTGTCAAACAAATGAATACGACCACACAGGCGTATACAAACTCACATGTAATAGTTGTGACAAGTTGTACATTGGACAGACAGGCAGATCATTCCAAACACGCTACAAAGAACACATTAAAGCAATAACCAGAGGACACAATACATCTACATACGCCGATCACATAACCAATGCTAACCATACATACAATAACATATGTGCAGACATGGAAATCCTACACATACAACCCAAGAACCAAAAACTCAACACACTAGAACAATACGAAATATACAAACACACTAAAACACACCCCGATCAAATTCTCAACACACAGATCACTTTCAGTACACACACACTATTTGACTCCACTATTCAACACCTTTCAACAATCAAACACACCCACATAACAGGCAGAGAAGTTCGAGATGACGCCGAGATCTAGTAGGCTCTGAGGATGGTGTGTTAAGCACCGAAACAGCTGTAAGTCGCACAAACTTACATAATTAACACGAGTAAGTCTGCTAGTGAATCAATTACTTGAATAAAATAAACTACTTGGGATGGGTAGTAACCTTATACTGTATAGGCTAAAGGTAATATTAAATTCACATTTTATCACTCTTGTTAACGGTATGCCATATAAACTCATTTCCCATGTTTCGGATGTAACAGTGGCGGCTCCTGCGTATTTCTTAAGAGGAAGAAAGAAGGTAACAGGACGAAATGACACCTTCTTGAATGAAACATGCTACAAATTAGCCTACATGCATACATGTAAGACCAGGCAGTGTTGGGGTTGGCCTTCCCTTCTGTATAGCAATAATCTGTTCTTGTAAACTGAGTTTCCTAAATTTTCCAAAATATATAATGTTTTCACTTCCATTCATTGTTAAATAATTGCACAAATTAACAATTACAAGGAAATTCACCTCGCAGCATTTTTCGAGCACACTACAGCATCACACGTGTTGGAAGAGACTATAGCAACTAACACGTAATCGGAACCATGGAAATGGGCATGGGAAATAATCTGAGGAAAGCGAGAACACTGCACCCACCTACGTGGTCTGTGTTGCCACATGTACATTTTAAAAGTTCAGTACCGCATGCTTTTGAAGAATGTCGGTTCTTGTAAAGTCATAATAAACTTACCATTATTGTTCAAAGCTGCCGATGGCCGATTAATTTTTTTATGTTAAAAATAATGTAGTTTTCAGTACTTTCAATTTCAAAGATATTTGTGCAAAACTGACAACTTGGTTGTTGTCCTATCTAGTAGACAATGAATGGAAGTGAATTTCAGGGGCCAAAAAGATCTGCGATACTAACGTAGAACTACTTCCTCTTTGTTTGATATAAACCCGACTTTAACTTTAAAATCTCCTTGAAAGTTTCAGACCATGAATAGTAGCTTATATAAAGTGCAATGAATAATATTTTTGATTTATAATTTTAAAAAAAAGTTTATATGGTGTCTTTCATAGCGTTGCGTTAAAATGTTTTTATTGTGCCTCCTCCTAGACGTGTTATAGTCTGGTTGAATGCAAGATCGTTAGATGGCAGCGGTAGCGAGCTTGCTGCACGACCAGTCTGTTTCTATTTCCCGCCCATGACTGATCCAGAGGAGGATCTCCTCCCTCTCCGTTCATTTACTTGCTTTAAAACTCTGCTTCTTTCTCTGGCCGCTAGTGTGCTGTTGCCTATGTGTGTTAACTGCAGTAGAGGAGGAATGGATTGACTTTCCTCCACACAAACAATCTCGCATCTTTCTCACAGTTTTCTAGCAGCACATGAGCACGCACCGTTTAAAACTCGACCAACCGAGGTTTTCTTATAGCTGTGAATTTAAAAATTATCGAATCTTCCTTGAATTTCAAGGCACATATTTTATTTAGTATTTACTTTCAAAAGAAGAAAAATGTGAGGAGGACGTTCCTCCCTTCCCTCCCCCGAGGAACCGCCACTGGGATGTAAGGTTGCCAACCCTCCCTTATTTCCCGAGATCCCCCATATTTGCCCCTAATTTTTAACAGTCTCCCAGCTCCCATATTTTTCTTCTCTTTGAGCATTTTTCTCTCTTATTTTTGCAATATAAAAATAATTATTCTGAACATTTGATTTTGCCATGAATGATTGTTTATATGATGAATTTTATTATTCAAGAGATGCATTGAAATGTGTATTCTTTTCAGAAGGTAATGCTTGCTGGAAATGGGTTTTAGTGCTCATCTGTTTAAAATAAAACAATACTAATATTATGATTTCGGAAAAAACTGGTTAGTTTTGTTCTAAGCATACCAAGTAGTACCGTAATGCTCATACAAAGAGGGTGTTTTATCTCGTGAACAAACAATAATTGGACAGGTGTTCGAAACAGGAGTACAACACAGTCAACTGCAGTGGATTTCAACTAGTACACGAGACAAGATTTGTCTTAAAATACTCTTAATTTGAGCCTAGGTGTCGAAGTGTAGAATAAATAAAGTTTATTTTAGTAATTGAACTGAATAATTTGCCAGTTTTCTGTGTGAAATTTTGTCGATTTTAATTTCCCGTATTTCCTTAAAAAAAGTTGGCAACCCTATTCAGATGTGTACCCAGCTCATACGGTCCCACTTCAACCACTATGATACAGCTGATAATTTATTTTTTTTATTTATTTATTTATTTAATACTATACATTTGAGCTACATTAGCCATTAAAGCCCGAAAGAGCAGAAGCTCGTGCTCGGGCGCAGTTCAGATCAGTTATACAAAATATATCACAAAATTAAGAGAGTTCATTGAGCACAATAACATTAATAAATGGTAAAATACATACAGCATGTAATAAAAGGTCTGTATACAAATAGAAAATACAAATGTACATGAATATTGGAGTATCAATTTTTAACTCAATTAGCTTAAACAATTAAATAATTAATCTGATTTTTTTCTTAAATCTATTAAGTGTACTTGGCTCAGGGTAAGCTCTAATTAATGCATTATAAATTTTGGGTCCAAAATTTCTGCTGTGTTTTAATCCAGCAGTTGTGTGGCATTTGGGAGTATTTAGAAAGAAACTGTAGTTTTGTCTCGTATGGTATTCATGAGGATCAAATTTAAGTTTATTGTGGTTTTTATGGAAGTAAATCAGCAATGTTTGTTTATAAATTTGTTCTAGATTTGATACACCAAATTCCTGAAAAATTAATTTTGTTGGGTAATCAAAAGATTTATATAGACAAATTTCGATAATTCTTTTTTTGGAGCAAATTTAAAGGATGGAGAGTCGATTTTGCCATTCCTCCCCAACCTAATATACCATACTGAATTATTGATTGAAACAGAGCTAAGTACACAGTACGCAGAACATAAACAGGTAAATAAGAGCATAATATGGAAAATTTGTGGATTGTTTTATGCAATCTGTTACACAGGAAGGAGATATGCTTGTCCCATTTTAAATGTTGGTCAATAATAATGTCTAAATATTTAACTTGTGATATACTCAAAGCGTTACATGAGCAAGTAGGTAGGTTACAATCATGTATTGTTATACTTCTATTATTATTTATTTTTAGTTGCTCAAGGCCATGTGATGTTAATGAAAATGGTATTAATTTTGTTTTAGAAACGTTCAAAGAAAGTAAGTGAGCATCCAGCCATTCTTTAATAATATTTAATTCTTTAATAATGTAAATTTTATTACTGAACAACAATGTAGTTTTATTCTTAATAATATCTCTTCACTCTCTACAATTTAACTTCACTCCCGTCAACAATGGGATTTGCTCTCCACACAGTAACACAGTATTCGTTAGTGCACTCCACGGACGACAATGACAATTTACTTGGAATATTGAGAACAATAATGAACTGAATTTTAACTAATGTTCACAAAGCACTATTTACAAATCAGAACTGTCAGTTCTCAGTTCACAATTTTCTAGCTCAGTCACTCGAGTTCACAGTATCTCGAACCACAGACCTTCAGAGACAGTCCACTGCGCTCGAACTCAGGTCCCTTCAACTGCGGTCCACTGCACTCGAACTCAGGCCTTCGGATGCTGACACAGTTGCGGACGCACACTCAAGTCGAACTCCGGTACACAAGACTGGCTTGCTTGCTCTGGCTTACTTACTGAATGGCTGAATAAACTGAAACTGCTCAAGTTCGCTCGCGTTTCTTCTTTTATAGCTAAACCATAGTTACGAGAAATTTCTACGGGTGTCCTCTCGAATTATCTGGATATCTCCACTTCGACGGACTCCTCTAGATGATTCGGGAGGGTCCGTCCCCCCTTCACTCCGCAAGTAGCAGCTGCGCGCGCAGCCTCCCCTCGCGCGTCGCAGTAGTACACCGCCTCTGCCCTTCAGCATGCAAATGCTCCCCGTACCAGCGTTTCGTCTGCCGCACGCCCTGTCGGACGCGTGTTCGAACCCCGTTGCAGCTGTCACAATAATATTAGGGTTAGGTTAACTTATGTGCCATAAATCTAACATAGAACTCTTGTTTTTACTTCTCTTCTGCAGGAAACCATGTTATTTTTTATCGCCATTTAAAAATTCATTGTCCTATGTTCCCTTTAAACCCAAGACCCAGCAGCAAGCATGAGGACCTGCGAAAGATGGCACATGCCAGTCTATGTAGATGTTAATTTCAGACATTTCGTTTAGCTTGAAAATATTTGCAATTCTGTTAACCTTTGTAACTGGAAGTGTCATCTTATAATAAAGTAAACAAATGTTATCGTGCATGGCAAACAAAGTAAAGTGTTGCGTGGACTTTGTATTTTAATCAAAAAGATAAAGGAAAGTTTAGTGAATTTATAGGTTCACTCATCGCTCAGTAAATTGAGGGGGGCATGTTTAGTCTTATCATTCTATTACTCTTTATGCCTTCAACTGTTTAAATATGGCATGTCTAAAGTGGAGTAAGAAATATGTTTCTTATCATCCTGTTACTCTTTTTGCCTTCAACTGTTTAAATATGGCATTTCTAAAGTGGAGTAAGAAATATGTTTCTTATCATCCTGTTACTCTTTTTGCCTTCAACTGTTTAAATATGACATTTCTAAAGTGGAGTAAGAAATATGTTTCTTATCATCCTGTTACCCTTTTTGCCTTCAACTGTTTAAATATGACATTTCTAAAGTTGAGTAAGAAATATGTCTTTACATATAATTTTCCCTCATTTCCTCAAATATCTCACATTAAATTAATCTTCAAGATTTACGACATTCAACATGACAGCTTTGAATGTTTTATTATTAAAATACAGTACCTGTAAGGAAATATATGACTGTCTGTCATATGTGCGAGACTTTTATTATTAGAGAAAATATTGCGACATTGCAAAAAAAATTTATTTCGAGATTTTCTCAGAAATGCATGTTTACGGTATTCCTGGTTAAAAAATGGTTTTGGACATGTCATTTGTCTGTTTACAGTGTTTCTCCTTAAAACTATTGGATGTTGTACATATTCAGTACTGGTATTTATGAGTTAATTTATCTGGGTATTCAGTATCCATGAGTTAATTTATCTGGATATTCAGTATCCATAGTTATCCATGAGTTAATTTATCTGGATATTCAGTATCTATGAGTTAATTTATCTGGATATTCAGTATCCATAGTTATCCATGAGTCAATTTATCTGGGTGTTCAGTATCCATGAGTTAATTTATCTGGATATTCAGTACCCATAGTTATCCATGAGTCAATTTATCTGGGTGTTCAGTATCCATGAGTTAATTTATCTGTATATTCAGTATCTATGAGTTAATTTTTCTGGATATTCAGTATATATAGTTATGCATGAGTCAATTTACCTGGGTATTCAGTATCCATGAGTTAATTTATCTGGATCTGGATATTCAGTATCCATGAGTTAATTTATCTGGATATTCAGTATCTATGAGTTAATTTATCTGGATATTCAGTATCCATAGTTATCCATGAGTCAATTTATCTGGGTGTTCAGTATCCATGAGATAATTTATCTGGATATTCAGTAGGCCTATCCTTGTTCATTTATCTGGGTGTACAGTACCTATGTCTTAATTTATCTGGATATTTAGTATCCATGAAATTTAGCTGGATATTCTTTATCTGCGTATTCAGTACCCATGAGTTAATTTATCTGGATATTCAGTATCCATGAGTTAATTTATCTGTATATTCAGTATCCATGAAATTTAGCTGGATATTCTTTATCTGAGTATTCAGTACCCATGAGCTAATTTATCTGGATATTCAGTATCCATGAGTTAATCTATCTAGTTATCCATGAGTCAATTTATCTGGGTGTTCAGTATCCATGAGTTAATTTATCTGGATATTCAGTATCCATAGTTATCCATGAGTTAATTTATCTGGATATTCAGTATCTATGAGTTAATTTATCTGGATATTCAGTATCCATAGTTATCCATGAGTCAATTTATCTGGGTGTTCAGTATCCATTAGATAATTTATCTGGATATTCAGTAGGCCTATCCTTGAGTTCATTTATCTGGGTGTACAGTACCTATGTCTTAATTTATCTGGATATTCAGTATCCATGAAACTTAGCTGGATATTCTTTATCTGAGTATTCAGTACCCATGAGTTAATTTATCTGGATATTCAGTATTCATGAGTTAATTTATCTGAATATTCAGTATCCATGAAATTTAGCTGGATATTCTTTATCTGAGTATTCAGTACCCATGAGTTAATTTATCTGGATATTCAGTATCCATGAGTTAATTTATCTAGTTATCCATGAGTCAATTTATCTGGGTGTTCAGTATCCATGAGTTAATTTATCTGGATATTCAGTATCCATAGTTATCCATGAGTTAATTTATCTGGATATTCAGTATCTATAGTTATGCATGAGTCAATTTACCTGGGTATTCAGTATCCATAAGTTAATTTATCTGGATATTCAGTATCCATAAGTTAATTTATCTGGATATTCAGTATCCATGAGTTAATTTATCTGGATATTCAGTATCTATGAGTTAATTTATCTGGACATTCAGTATCCATAGTTATCCATGAGTCAATTTATCTGGGTGTTCAGTATCCATGAGATAATTTATCTGGATATTCAGTAGGCCTATCTTTTGAGTTCATTTATCTGGGTGTTCAGTACCTATGACTTAATTTATCTGGATATTCAGTATCCATGAAATTTAGCTGGATATTCTTTATCCGAGTATTCAGTACCCATGAGTTAATTTATCTCGATATTCAGTATGTATGAGTTCATTTACCAGGGTATAATGCACATGATCTTGCATTGTAGCATCGTGGTTCAAAGCATCATTCCTGAATTCACGTTACGGAAAGAGCACTGGTTCGAATCCTCATGAGGAAGGAATTTTCTCATGACATTTCTGTCAGTGTATGGGAACAGTGTCCACTTAGTGTCATGGAGAATTTGGGGAGCTAATCTAGGTACCAAAATCCGGTTTTGAAAACCAGCTGTAACAGCTGGAAAGGGAGAAACATCGTGCTGGCCACACATTACTACCGTACTGGTTGGATGATCGTTCACCTCCGTTTAGGCATGCGGACGTGAGGCCAGCAGTTTTCTGGTCAGCCTTTGTTGTGCCACGGATTATTATAATGCACGTGAAATATGTAATTTTAGTAAAAAAAAAAGTATGTCATTTAAAATTAAGAACACAAAATGACCATAAACTCGAAATTATCAAAATATTTTTTTCTTGCATAAGGTTAAGAGATGCAGAAAACGACCTAGAGTACCCAGTATGTTTTCCTTCCAGACGCTGTATGTTTCGGAGAAATTAATTATTGTTATATGCAAAATTATTTCTACTTAGATTGAAAATATTCCGAATTCAAATAGTCTTCTTACTTAGTCACTACCTATGGTGAAGAATCATTTCATTGTACTTCAGGTAGTAGTAGAAAGGATCTCATTTTATAACCCATTTGTTATGCATGATTTAACCTAAGTACAGTCTATATAGGTTAGATTCTACGTCACATTTAAATGCATATTTTCGTATAGAGAAAAATATTAGAAGTGATTACAATATCTATATAGGCTAGCTATTTTATGTACATTTGTGAAAAATGAATTACATGCATCTGCTTAAACAATAAAATAAAGTTGTTTCAAAATGGATGAAATATACTGGCCTTGCCTAAAATGCAATTACCATTGGTTTTAAACTTCCCCCCTCAATTAGATTAGATTAGATTAGATCTTTATTAGCCGAATAGAATTACAAGCATTCATGGCGTCGTCAGTACACAAGAAAAATGACATAACATACAATATAATACAAAAATAGACTTAATTCTAAATAAATTTAACAGTTTAATATTACGTGACATGCAAAAAAAAAAAATTTTAAAAAATAAATATATATATATATATGACAAGCTTGATCTTCAGTCTCCACTGTTCTATCTAGTATCTTCTCTTTTTGCTTTTCCCTGTCTTTTCTTCAACTCTGAGTTACCTGAAACATAAATGTCAAGGGCAGTATCAAGAAACGTTAAATACTAAAATTTTAAAATTAGATATTCATTTGTGCAAAATGGCATATGTGTTAATAAAATGTTCTTTACCTCTTTTTTTAATTTTCTTATGTTAAGTTCTTTGATTTTCTGTGGAAGTTTATTATATAAATTGCTGCCTCTATGTGATATGCTGTTAAGACTTCTGGTAAGCCTGTGGTAATTCAGATGTATGTTTTGGGATGTTCTGGTGTTATACTCATGATAGGTTGAATTTGTTTTAAAGGAATCTATTTTTTGATGAATAAAGCACAATATCTAAATTGACATGTTTTTTGTTTAAATTAAGTTTAATCGAAATAAATAGTTATTTAGACTGATACATTTTTAAATGAAAGCCTGTATAATGGAGAATGTATTGCTTTCGTGATACTCATTTGTTGTCTTCATTCTATATTACATTTTCTCGATACAAGTATTATCACTGAAGAACTGTTAAATTATTTAAATAAATACCTGCTTCGTTGTGTTCCTTATATCATATTTGGAAAGATCTCCCTGTTTGTCCAATGTAGAAGTTGTTACAACTATTGCAAGAGTTAGTTTGCATACATCTGTTATGTATTTTAATTTCTTGAAAGATGACGCTATCTTGTACGAATATGTGTGTTTGTTTTCATATGTTAGTGTGATGTATTTGTTGTGTTTATATATTTGTGCTGTGTTTCTTTGTTTCTCGTTGTTGTGTTTAGTCATTTTTTATGATGGTGTCTTATTATGTTATGGTTGTATTCATTCTCCTGTGCTATGTATTTGATAGTGTGTATTTCTTCATTATAGTCTTGTTGGATCAATGATATGTTGATTATTCTGTACATCATGGATCGAAATTCTGTATGTCCGTTTTGTGTAGGGTGATTAGAGGTGTCGTGTATGTGTGTTAAATGTAGGTAGTGGTTTTCCTATATTGAACTTAAGTTTATTGTTTGTTTTTGTTAATTTAATATTAACACAGAGACAGGCCTCATGGGCTAGCGGTCAGAGCTTCTGACTACAGTTCATGAAGTCCCGGGTTCGATTCCCGGTTAGAACACAGGAATTTTTCCTTAAAGGGGAATGTTCCTGTGTTCGTCCATGGTCTGGAAATTAGGTTGGGCTAAGTTTTAAGACCTCTCCTGGCACTTCATAATCATCCTGTCATAATGTCAACCTCAGAAGTGCCAGGAGAGGCCAGAAATGTCAAATGACAACCTGGTGGCATTGGATATAAAAATATTAACACGGTCATTTGTTGCTTCGTTCATTCATTCATTTATTATACAGGGTGTCCGGGACAAAATTTACCAATAAGAAAGTTTAATAGCTCGCCAAATAATTGATGGATGAAAATGCTGTTTGCGGGAATTGACAAAGGCACTTCCAAAGTTTCGAATGACCACTAATAATCTTCTATGTGTGCACTTCTTGTAGCACGACAGATGTCCAGGCGATATTCAAGTTCTTGCCATGTGTTTCGTAACATCTCTGGAGTGACAGTTGCACAAGCAGCGACAATTCTCCGACGCAGATCCTCCAAATCTGCCACTACAGTCTTGTACACAATGTCTTGTATGTATCCCCAAAAAAAGAAGTCCAGTGGGGTTAGGTCTGGGGATCTGGGAGGCCATGCTGTAGGTCCACCTCGACCAATCCATCGCTGAGGAAAGCATTCATTCAAGTGATCTGTAACATGTAATGCATAATGAGGCGGAGCTCCGTCTTGTTGGAAAACATATCCCTGTGGAATTTGAGGAATGGCGTAATTTTGCAGCATATCAAGATACACATTTCCATTGATAGTGTTTTCCACAAAAAAGAACAGTCCAATCACAGTTTCATGTGTAAGTCCGCACCAAACATTAATCTACAAGAGAACCGGTCTCAAGAAGTTTTCTATGCCAAGTTGTTATTGTGTGCATATCTGGTGGTTGCTTCTCAGGCCACTGTTGTCTAAATCTTCTCTCCACTATCTTCGGATACTTGAATTCGGCAAGCCAATAGCAGCCTTGAACTTTTTGTTGCACTGTGAGCGCCATTTTAATTACAGCTATGTCAACAACAATGACCAAATGTTGCCAACATCACACATAAAACTTAAAATGTCCCTCTTTCATCTGCCGCAAATTTCATTTTCCTATCTCCAATATTACGCGAGTTATTAAACTTTCTTATTGGTAAATTTTGTCCCGGACACAGTGTATTCCATAGATCTTACATGAGCAATGAAGCTTTAAGATGTGGAACAAGTCACAATATTACAATTACAATTTTTACAATTTGTTTACAATATTTTGGCGAGATGTAGTAGATGAGGTAAGGTCCGAAGATTCGCCAAAAGATTACTCGACATTTGCCTATTGGTTGGGGAAAACCCCGGAAAAAACCCAACCAGGTAATCAGACCAAAGGGATGAAATGAAGAAGGCCGAGTGCCTTATGCCAAGAGCAGCAAAGTTTCAGCTAGATGTTAGCTGTAATCTTAAAAACAAATGTTCCTTCACTCTCGTCCTGAAGTGTGTTCAAGTATTGAATTTAATTTGTTTCAGCTCGCTCGCAGAAGTCTGCTGACAGGCCTGAGGGCCTTCTCAAGTGCTGCTGAGGGCAAACCAGCTGGAGGCATGTGTTTCGGTACGTATCTATGTTAGGTATGATCTGAACCAGTGGTGGCCAACTTTCTTAGCTAAGGGACCATGATATACAAGTTCTGAAGTGGCCAGAGCCACAGTTTCACAACATTTACTATATACTACTGACTATTCCGTTTGGTCAGTGGCGTATGCAGAATTTTATCAAGGTCATGATTAAAATAGTTTATAATTTATATTATTGGTATGCCATTAGGAAAGTTCAAGATAACACAGAGGGTTTGGAATTGAACGGGTTACATCAGCTTCTTGTCTTTGCGGATGACGTGAATATGTTAGGAGAAAATCCACAAACGATTAGGGAAAACACGGAAATTCTACTTGAAGCAAGTAAAGCGATAGGGTTGGAAGTAAATCCCGAAAAGACTAAGTATATGATAATGTCTCGTGACCAGAATATTGTACGAAATGGAAATATAAAAATTGGAGATTTATCCTTCGAAGAGGTGGAAAAATTCAAATATCTTGGAGCAACAGTAACAAATATAAATGACACTTAGGAGGAAATTAAACGCAGAATAAATATGGGAAATGCCTGTTATTATTCGGTTGAGAAGCTTTTGTCATCTAGTCTGCTGTCAAAAAATCTGAAAGTTAGAATTTATAAAGCAGTTATATAACCGGTTGTTCTATATGGTTGTGAAGCTTGGACTCTCATTTTGAGAGAGGAACAGAGATTAAGGGTGTTTGAGAATAAGGTTCTTAGGAAAATATTTGGGGCTAAGAGGGATGAAGTTACAGGAGAATGGAGAAAGTTACACAACACAGAACTGCACGCATTGTATTCTTCACCTGACATAATTAGAAACATTAAATCCAGACGCTTGAGATGGGCAGGGCATGTAGCACATATGGGCGAATCCAGAAATGCATATAGAGTGTTAGTTGGGAGGCCGACGGGAAAAAGACCTTTGGGGAGGCCGAGACGTAGATGGGAAGGTAATATTAAAATGGATTTGAGGGAGGTGGGATATGATGGTAGAGACTGGATTAATCTTGCTTAGGATAGGGATCAATGGCGGGCTTATGTGAGGGTGGCAATGAACCTCCGGGTTCCTTAAAAGCCAATAAGTAAGTAAGTTTTATCGGTATTTTATGTGTTGTGTATTATTATTATTATTATTATTATTATTATTATTATTATTATTATTATTAGCTGTTTTTTCAGAGGGGGATGTGAAACTAGTTCTGGGAAAAATGTTTGCGACAACATCGTCACGCTGCGGCTGCGAAGAAACATTTGCCAATGTGAAATTTTCACTAACCTCGCGAGAAACACTGCGACTTTTTGCTAAAAAGAATTGTAAAATTGAGCTTTGTGGTCACTTAGACATATCAAATAACCCGGAACAATAATGTGAAGTTTATATTAAAAATATGAACTGTCAAATGCACAAAACTTTAAACAAACATTTCACAATAAAGTTAGAACTCAAAACTAATGAACAGGTGATTACCGCTCTTAAAATGAGTTTAAAATCGACAATGCACAATATTTAACATGTGCACTGCATAACTGTCAAAACAATCTTTTCATTATGTTTCACAGCATATTGAATTTCATACTGTTCCCGCTTCATTTTATTATAATGTTGGTACTAGGCAGTAGGTCTCTCTGTAATAAAGAAAGCATTGTTATAATTCGAATGTGCATCAGCTCTAAGTGCAGGGATTATATTAAAGGAAAGGTAGAAAGACTGTGCCTTATATCGATGTAGATTTTGTTATTCTGACAGTGGAAAATTAGAGAAGATCACATAACTGTATTTGAAATTGTTCATCATCTTGTTCTGCAGTTTCAATCTTAATTGGATTATTAAACAACGTTAGCTATGGCTTCGTATTCTCAAAATCTATAAACCGATTGCAAACTGCTTTGAAAGTTAGTCAAGGAGTTCAGTGCGTAATAATATATTCACAACAGGAAATTCGTCCATCTCTTCTTTACACGACAGAAAATATATTAAGTTTCTTCTTGCAAAAGTTGATTTCAAGTGTTTCAGACAATTGATAAAACCATCAAGATGGGCAAATAAGTCTAAGATATTTTGATTTTTGCCCTTGGAATTTTATAGTAAGTTCATTGAGATGTTGCATAATGTCTGTTAGGAATGGAAGGTTGAAATTGAACTTCGGATTCTGTAACTATGGTACCGCACTTTCAAAACATTTATTTTTAGTTTCATTCAGGAACACGATAATGTCCTTTATCATGTAAACTAATCTTTTGAAGCGATTTCCCTTCTGAATACTGAATCAGATCACCATATGCTTTCTAAGAAAGAAAGAAACTTCAGAAGTGTCAAAGATCGCTTTCCTCCTCTGATCAAATTCACACAGTTTGTAACAATTTTCACCATAACTTTCATTTCCAAATCATCATCATCATCATCATCATCATCATCATCATCATCATCATCATCATCATCATCATCTTCCTAACAGGTGATAGTCCTAGAAGAACTGTTCCGGACTACAAAAGTTTTCTCACCATCTCTTCACAGGGTGACGCAGTGATCTTTTCTCTGTTGATCTGCAGTTCAAGATCGCTCGAGGAATCCTTGTTCTAGGCATACGCTTGACATGGTGAAGCCAGTTGTCTTGATATTGATGAATATACTGCAGTACAGATTCCATTCCCAGTTCTTGTAGGATGTCTTCATTTCTTTTATGATCCCATTTAGTGTATCCTGCTGTTCGGCGCATGAACTTCATTTCACTGGCATTAATTCTGTTTTCATCGTTTTTTCGTAAGGTCCAAGCTTCGCTGCCGTAACAAAGGACAGGTCTTGCTAAGGTCTTGTACAGACGAGTAGCGGTATGCTTCTGGACTAAAGAAGGTTTCATTATACTGTTGATAATGCCTGCAGATTTATTGAATTAAACAATTTTTTGTCAGATATCTAGATGAGGTAGAAAGGAAAGCTTGAAACCAAGATAATTTAATTCATTAACCCTTTCTAAAATGTTACCATTTATACAAATTTTGCTTCATACAGGTTCTTTATCGCAGAATGTCATTATTTTGGTTTTTTTCGTGGATATTTGCATGCGATATTTATCAGCTATTAATTTTAAACTATAGGCTGTTCGTTGTAAATCATCTTCTGAAGTGGTTAGCAAAACCAAATCATCTGCAAAAGTCAGTACTTCCAGATATTTATCAGAAATAACGAATACCAGTGTATCACGAAATCTTTGGTGAAAACTAACAGTCTAATACATAGGTTGGATAAAAAGTTATGGCAACACTGCTGTCACGTGATGATGGTGCGTTCGAGAGCTGCCAGCTATGTGGACATGAACAAGGACTGTTAGATGAGTTAGTGCAACCAGCGGCGACAGTACTCTGTCAATCTACTGCAGTGTGTAGAACGTAGAGCGCCCTAAGACCACGTTTACAAAACTAGAGCAACGTTCCTGGATCAAAATTGAAGTGACACGAGGTCGTAGTGCACAAGAATGTTTTCAGGGACTGCATGTAGCATGTGGCGATGCAGCGTTGCCATATCGCACAGTGGCATGATGGGTTAAAGCATTCTGGGAAGGCAGGAATGCCGTTCAGGACAACCTCCGTACAGGACGATCCCGCGTGGAGGACAACACAGTTAAACTCCATGCTTCCCTGTTGGATGCTGATCGCCAATGGACTGCACGTGAGTTAGCAGTGGAAGTCGGAGTATGTCACAAAACTGTGCTCCACATTCTGCAAGACATTCTGGGTTACCGCAAAATTACAGGGCGTTGGATACCCCATGAAATTTCCGAGGTTTAACAATAGCACCGCTATGCAGTCGCACAGGCCTTGTTGGACCGGTACCAAAGGGAAGGTGACGCTTTCTTGGACGAATCATCGCTATGGACGAAACTTGGGCTCGCTCATACGAACCAACCAAACTTGAAACGCCAATCAAATGAATGAAAGCATCCAGGTTCTTCTCGTCCGAAGAAAGTGCGCCCTACACAAAGTGCTGTGAAGGTGATGTTCATTGTGGCGTATGACATTGATGGGGTAATACTACATCTCCAAGGCAGACGGCAAACATGGACTACTACTGCAGGTTCCTGCAGCACCACCTTCGTCCAGCCCTCAGGAGAAAACGACGACACTTGGTGGTACAGAACCCCATCATTCTTCATGATAATGCAAGGAGTCACACCGCCGCTGCTGTCAAGGACCTCTTGCGCTGCTGGCAATGGGAGATTCTGGAACATCCACCTTACTCACCCGATATGAGTCCATGCAATTACGATCCTTTCACCACTGTGAGGGACCCGGTACAATACCAGAGATGAACTTATCCGTGCTATAGGGCGGTCAATACGGAACATCAACAAAGATGGATGAGCTGATGGTGTACGACGCCTTCCAAACATTTGGCAAAAGTTAATAAGTAAGGGGGGCGACTATATAGAAGATACGTAAATGTTGTACCCCTGTGAATAAAGCCATGTCAGATATATCGAACTGTTGCCATTACTTTTTGTCCAACCTTAGTAATACTGATTATGATAATAAATAAAACTTACTTTTTAACCCAGCCGCAAGCTGCACAAATATGTGATCCACAGGCCACCAGTTGGCCATCACTGTTTTAAATAGTTGTGAGAGGTTTCGTAGAAGAGGTTGAAATATAAAACAAATACAATGATATACTTGCAGAACTGAGTCCTGAACAGAAGGAGATTCAAGAACTAGCAAGGAAGTTCACAAGAGAAGAAATCATTCCAAAAGCAGCAGAATATGATCGTACAATGGAGTACCCATGGGAGGTTATCAAGAAGGCTTGGTCAGTGGGCCTTACCAATGTCCACATTCCTAAACATTGTGGTGAGTATTACGTGTTATGGCTGAAGAATACAATAACACAATCTCAGAGATAACCGAGTATATGTGGGTGCATGCTGTCTGTATTAAATATTATTTATTTATTTATTTGTTTGTTTATTTATTTATCTATCTATTTATCTATTTCATCAATCTTTGTTCACGTTATGGCTGATCAGATGTCATATTAAATATAGCTGTCGATCGACTAAAAATTTTGGTCGGTTAATCAGATGCATTTAATCGATTAATGGACCAGTTAATCGATTTTAAATAGTGTTTTTAAATATCTATATGAAAATTACTAAATTTGAACATGGAAAAAAATGTTTGTGCAGTAGGTACAGTGTGTCTTTACATAACCTATAAACATATTTTCCAATTATCCGGCAAAATCAGTTATCCAGCACTGGCTTTGTCCCACAGTTGCCGGATACGAGGAATTCTACTGTATATACAGATTACTAAGGCTAGGATTTTCATGATTTAACATATTTTTTTTTATCAAGTCAATGAGTTACTATACTTGTTTTTTTGAAAGATGGGACATGACAGGAGCATTGCAATTGGAAAAACAACTGAATGTCACATAGCGTGGTAGGCCTGTTGCTATGGTAACAATGGTTGAGTTGCCAAACTTAACATTCTCACGTGGCGAGTGCTTAATAGCTCTCTTGGCGACATTTATTGTGCACACAATGTTAGCATTGGTACGTTTCGTCTTTGATTCTCTGTCGATTTTTGTATTGTTTTCTTACATTCGCGTCAATTGTCAATGAATGTTTTAACATCAGTCATCTTAACATCAAGTGCTAGCTTCCATCAGCTGGCAGCATGGTAGTCCATATTGGCAACATAGCACTGTAGTTCCAAGCTCGGCCGCTTAACTGTCATGTCCCATCTTTCAAAAAAAAAGTATAAAGTAACAGAAATCCATTTAATGGAAAAAATAATTAAATTAAGGTATTTTGTTAGAGCATATTTTAATGATCTATTGATCATATTCAGCATATTTTTTTTAAATTTTGAAGCTTTTTATACACTTGTCTATATCCAATGTTCGTTTCCTTTATTTTTTCAATTTCTTAGAATTATGTTCTTTTATTTTCCTCTGGTAAAATTGTTATATTTCCTTCCTCACCTATTCTGTGAATGTGCAAAATGGATTTGATCCTAAAAGGTCAATATTTGTCTATTATTTTCACACAGGTAGAAAAAGAGGTGGCTAGGCATCTCACTTGAAGCAACTGAATGTGAAAATAGGGAAAACCACTTTGTTGCCAAATTTTAGAAAGAGGAGGGTGTGTGTGAGAGAAACAAGACAATCAGAGTCAAGTGATTTTACTCATTTTAAATTTGCTCCCATTTTATCAGTAGAAGTAGGAAAAAAGCTTTTCTATATACTACAAAGCTTTGTTGAAAATTTTCATTTGAAAATTGCACAAGATATTCATTGTACACTTCAACTCAAGTCTCATAATATAGATACAATGAAAGTTTATGAAAATAAGTTAGTATTTTCCGTTTTGAATAAAATTTATATGCCTTGAAATCCCTTAAATTTCACATTTTTCTCTTCTGGTTGTCATTCTAGGTATAGTTTATACCTTCAAAGTAAACTATAAAAAATATTTAAATTTGTTATGGCATATTTTTTATATTATAGAGCATATTTCTGAAATTTTTAGGTTATAAGTGCATATTTTATACTGCATATTTTGGCGATATTTAGGACATAAAAATCCTAGCCCTACAGATTACAGATTAACAGTGACAACTGACATGGATAAAGTGTCAGTACTTAAATAATTAAATAACATTATTATTCTAATAACAGTAATGTAGCTTCAGTTTACATTGATTATAAGCCTATTTGAATATACTCGTAAATAAAATTCACAATTAAAATTATATAAATTACCTTTGTTTGGCTGCTTGTTTCCAGCTTCTGCATCTTATATAATGTATAATTTCCTAGCATGTGCTTAAAGGCAATTGACGCTGAGAGTCTTACTGAGATTTGTAACATACAGGTGGAGTGGAAATGGGCTGCATGGAAGGCTGCATAATTGCTGAGGAGCTGGCATATGGCTGCTCTGGTATGAAGACAGCAATTGAAGGTTCTAGTCTCGGTGTAAGTAGATTGTGTGCTCTCCAAAACCATGAATGTGGTAAATTCTCACTTTTAATACGTTACAACATATTGTCTTGATATGTTCATTTTGTAATGTTGCTCAAATGTAGTAATCTTATATTTTCTCTTCTTTAAATAGCAAACTCCTCTGGTTCTCGTAGGAACAAAGGAGCAGCAAAAGAAATTTTTGGGAAGACTTGTGGAAGAGCCCCTAATTGCTGTAAGTATACCAGTGGCGGTTATTCAAATGAAGTACATGAAGGCCACCTTCACCCCTTTTTTCGTGCTTTAATAAAATATATTTTATCAATAAATTAAAATAAAATGAATCCTTCACTAAACCATATTTTGCTCTATTTTTTAATATCTTGTTCGGCTTAATCCGCTCAGTTAACATTCACTGCAGCACTTCACATGAACCCCTCACCAGCCAGGCCACGTGGCTAGCAGACCAGCTGAAGGTCCGAATGAGACTTTCCTTTTGGCCTTCAGTAAACACACCCGGTTGCCATGACAACGAGTTGCTTACTATGAATTACCGGTCCCTTTTGCGAGGCTATTATGAGGGTCTGTGGAGCAGGCATTCATCTCCTTTCTCTATTCTTGAAAGACAGAATCTCTCTCTCGTCCAAACATTGGATCAGGGTGGCAAACTGTAATATTTTGCAACTAAATAAGAAAACATAAAATATTCTGTAAAGAAGTTAAATATTGTTTAAATTTAGCATATAACGTATATATTTTGGTATTTTTTAACGTTAGCATCTCTTGAATATTATGTTTTGTATGGATTTTGAAATAATTTGAGTATCCTGTAATAAAGAAAGTTGGCATAACATTTGAAACTACGTTGTACATTTGACCCGCGCTGACCAACGATTTCGCTTTACGTATTCTTTGTTGTGATAAGTGCAGCGAAGTGTGAAGGTGTTACTACGTGTATTAATGCGATGAAAAAATGAATCCGTTAAACGATTAAGTGTGTAATCTTTTGGAGACACCGTTCTCTCCTTGGTGTGCAGAAGATAAGCAAGATATTTTAAAATACCGCAGAACAACAAGTCACATTAATATAACTATGAAAAAAGTGAAAAGTGGTGGTCGGTCATACAATATTCAGTTTGAAGATTCGTGGTATGCCGATTGCAACTGGTTATGTGGGAGTCACTAAAACGAGAAGTTATATTGTTGGTCTTGTCTTCTTCTGGGGAACGAGAAACCCGCTTGGAATTCAACTGGATTTTGCGATTTCAGAAATGTCAATCGCGGTCTTCACAGCCATGCAGATTCAGCTGAACACAAATGTATTTTGCAATTAAAGGCACTGCAGAAGAACGTGAACACCATTGCGGATGCACTAAAGGAAAGTTATAGGTTATACGTAAGTCAATTTAATGAAAACGTATGTTTAAATAGACTGGTAATGCACACCGCAATCGATACGGTATTGTTTCTAAGCAAGCAGGAGTTGGCTTTTCGCGGTCATGATGAGAGTATTTCGTCACAGAACAGGGGGAATTTCAAAGAATTATTGGCTCTCATTTCATTGGCCCTATGAAAATTAGAAATCACTATGAAAAAATTAGGCCTGTTCTTTCTGGGAAATCTAAAACGATTCAAAATGAAATAATTGAATAATTGATTGTATTTCTGAATGCATCAATGAACTTGTAAGAGATGAAATTACTAGTGCCCCTTTCTTTTCCATTCAAGTGTAAGTTTTCTGTTCAACAGAATACTGCTTTGATTTAATCGTAGCTACTGATTTTACTGGATAGGTAAGCTTATATCGGAAGTTGCATGTTCCGAAGTTGATTTAAAATATGAATACAGTTTACGATTATGATTGTGATTTTGAATTTTGTTATGGGTCCTATTTCTTGTGTACTCTTTTAATTTGATGTGTTGTATAAAATGTGTTAGATTTTGTCTTTTTTATGTCATGTGGACTTGTGGTTGTTTTATTATGTTGTGGTATGTATTGTGCAGAAGTTTTGCTGGGACAGTGAATTCTTCGGGATTAAGGGGACGTAGCTTCCGAAAATGTTGAAAATTTGTTTATTTTATATGCTATGCTTTTCATAAAACTTAAGAAAATGGTGAATATATTACATTAATTCAATATGACCATCGTATAGGTTACAAAAGCATTCGCGACGTCACGGCTATATAACGATTCTAGGAAATTACCTAGAATTCTATTGACCTTCACCTAATTTATCCGGCACGAGCCGCCACTGAAGTATACGGTAATTCAGTGAGGTTAGTTAGGGATGCTGGAGTTTTCGTCCACAGTCAGCCTGGCTATCAATGTGTTGATTACCGCAAGGAACACGCACGCGTCTCCGGCACTTTTAGGCCTACAATCCTACTGTTACAATACTAACCAGGCTCACATTCGTTGCTCAAAATGTTCTCCATTTATTTGACATCTTTTTATGAAATTTGCAGTTGTACTCTCGCAAGTTCTTCAGCACTGATAGAATTTATTCCATTTCTTATATTCTGTTTAATTTCGCTTATGAAGTGTGGGTTTCTTGCACTCTGTAGGGCCTTTATTTAAGTAATTTTGTTGCTACACGAGCAGAACTTTTATTTATTCCAGTTTCCTGCGCTAAACGTCTGAGAGAATTTTGAGGGATATGTTCCAATCTTTCACCAATCTCGTCATGGCATTCTCTTTGGTTTTTTCATCGTTTATCAAACCTGTCCACATGAACTTTTTATTAAAGTCTTCTTATTGTACTGGCAGCTGGAACAGATATCTCTGAAAACTTTTCCCGAAATTTGCATCTTGCTGTTGCACAAGATTTTCGTTTCCTTATGTATGTATTGTAGCGATAAGTATGTTCACATAATGAATAAGTCATTACAACAGTAGCCTACACGGGGCACTTTAAACTTAGCTTAAACTTTTAAGATTACAACTTTCACCTCCAATTTACTTCTCACAACACAACTTAAGTGAAACTGCAGTGTCACTCATTGCTTGCGCGCCGATAATACAGATGCACTATTCCCAATGATCATGCCATCTCTTGGCGGGGAATGGCCCCTGCAAAACCCGAGATCCCCAACTAACTTCACTATATAATGTTGTTGTTGTTGTTTTCTAATGCCAGGCATTTGACAATAAAGTCATTTGACCTCTTACACTCCAATATTTTTCAAAGATATTATCATGATCAGCCACTGAAGCACAGATTTTGAGGTATTCCGAATCCATTTCTTGGTTTGAGTTGCACAATGGGCAGTTAGGGGACTGATATATTCCAAGTCTATGCAGGTGTTTGGACAAACAATCATGGCCTGTTGCCAATCTAAATGCAGCTACAGACGATTTTCGTGGTAAATCGGGAATTAACTGTGGATTTTGATGCAGAGAGTTCCATTTTTTCCCTTGAGATTGTGTTATCAAATTTTGTTTGTTGAAGTCTAAGTATGTAGATTTAATAAATCTTTTCACAGAGTAATACGTAGATTTAGTAACAGGTCTGTAAGTAGCAGTGCTGCCCTTCTTTGCTAAAGCATCCACATATATATCTGTTCAGATTTTACGTAATCACGTGTACACCTAAATTACTTTGTATTATATCCTATTGTTAATAATTATTGAATAAACTTACCTTCCCAAGAGTAACTTAGTTTTGATGATGATGATGATGATGATGATGATGATGATGATGATACTTATAATATAAATTTTTTATTATTTCTTCAGTATGCTGTTTTTTGGCAACCTTTACTGAAAGGCAGCTACTCTTGTGGAATTTATATATTTATATATTACAAAAAATGACAAATGGAAGTTCTCCAACAAGCCATGCATTAGCAACCAACCAATCATATTACAAAAATGTTTCTTATAAGTGACCTAATGTATAGGTCAGTGGCAGTTCGTAGTATATCGTAATTTATAGGTGGTTATCTTTAAATTTTATATTCTGAAAACAGCTTAAAATACCCATAATAAGTGTTTGAAATTTAAATTACTTTACTTCTAGGCTTACTGTGTCACAGAACCTGGAGCAGGATCTGATGTGAATGGTGTGAAGACACGAGCAGAAAAGAAAGGGGATGAATATATTATTAATGGAGAGAAAATGTGGATTACTGGAGGAGGCCATGCAAACTGGTTAGTATTAATCTCTCGTAACTTGTATGGCATAATAGGCTATATTAAGTCTTTACTAAACACATTTCTGGTTTTCATATTCCAGTTTTACTGTAATAAAATATTTGGCGAATTAACAGAAAAAAATTTTGAACTGTAACACAATCTAGATGGTATTGAAATGTTTACCATTTAAATTCTTTAGAAGAAATTTAAAATATTTCATTATTTTTTTTGTCAGGTACTTTGTGCTGGCTCGAACAGATTCAGATCCCAAGTGCCCAGCAGCCAAAGCTTTCACAGGTTTCATTGTGGAGCGAGATACACCAGGAGTTACACCAGGGAGAAAGGTGAGCACAGATAAGAAAATGTACGCACATGTATTAAATCCAGGGAAATATTCTGCTGCGCCTTTTTGTTGTTCAGAGCTGAGCAAGATTTGGACTTCTTGATTTCAGGAAATCAACATGGGACAGCGGTGCTCTGATACGAGAGGCATCAAGTTCGAAGATGTCCGTGTTCCTAAAGAAAACGTTCTCTTGGGAGAAGGAGCAGGCTTCAAAATTGCAATGGGAGCATTCGACAAGACCAGACCACCTGTAAGTAGCTTTTCTTTCATGTTTAATACCTTCATATGATTGGAACCAATTTTTATGAAAAGCCTACCTTTCCACAAATATTAAATGTATTTTACTTATGGCCAGTTTATTACAGTACTATATAGAGTGGATAGTAAAAGCCATCTGCGAACATAACATTGTCCTCATCTTGCCCTTCTTCTCCCCGTCTTCCCCTTGTTCTCATCTTCCTCTTGTCCTCCTCGCCTTCCCCTTGTTTTTCATGCAATTTTCCTTGTTCTTATATTCCCCTTCTTCTCATTGTATTCCCCTTGTTTTTATACTCTCATTGTTCTTTTTGTATTCTCATTTTTCTCGCCTTGTATTTTTCTCCTTGCATTCACCTTGTTCTCCTTGTATATCCCTTGTTCTCTTTGTATACCCCTTGTTTTCTTTGTATACTCCTTGTTCTCCTTGTATACCCCTTGTTTTCTTTGTATACCCCTTGTTCTCCTTGTATACCCCTTGTTTTCTTTGTATACCCCTTGTTCTCCTTGTATACCCCTTGTTCTCTTTGTATACCCCTTGTTTTCTTTGTATACGCCTTGTTTTCTTTGTATATCCCTTGTTCTCTTTCTATACCCCTTGTTCTCCTTGTATATCCCTTGTTCTCTTTGTATACCCTTTGTTTTCTTTGTATACCCCTTGTTCTCTTTGTATTTCCTCTTGTTTTCCTTGTATTTTCCTTGTTCTCTTTGTATACCCCTTGTTTTCTTTGTATACCCCTTGTTTTCTTTGTATACCCCTTGTTCTCCTTGTATATCCCTTGTTCTCTTTGTATACCCCTTGTTTTCTTTGTATACCCCTTGATCTCTTTGTATACCCCTTGTTTACTTTGTATACCCCTTGATCTCTTTGTATTTCCTCTTGTTTTCCTTGTATTTCCCTTTTTCCCCTATATTTCCCTTCTTCTCCTACATTCCCCATGTTCTCCCTGTATTTCCTTGTTCTTATATTCTCATTGTTCTCTTTGTATTCTCTTTTTCTCTCCTTGTATTCTCCTTTTTCTTCTTGTATCCCCTTGTTCTCCTTGTATTTCCCTTGTTCTCCTAGTATTGCCCTTGTTTTCCTTGTTCTTATGTTGTCATTGTTTCCTTGTATTCTCTTTTTTTCTTTCCTTGTATTCTTTTTGCATCCTTTTTCTCCTTGCATTCCCTTGTTCTCATATATTCCTTGCATTCCCCTTGTTCTCTTTGTATCCCCCTTATCCCCCTTGTTCTCTTTGCATTCCCCTTGTTTTCGTTATTTCACGTAGTATTCAAATTTATATAGTGAAGAATTACTATAAAAGAAAGAAATTCGGCCTATGCTGTTGATTGTAAGAAAGCTTCCAAACATGAACTTAGTATCGTACTTCAGAATACACTAATTTTTACTACAGGTTGCATCAGGAGCTACAGGTTTAGCTCAACGAGCTCTGGATGAAGCAACGAAGTATTCATTGGAGAGGAAGACTTTTGGAGTCCCGATAGCACACCACCAGGCAAGTATTAAGTTATAAGAATTATGTTCTGCTGTATTTCTGAATGAAAACTTTAAAGTAAGGCCAAGTCCGAATGACTTGTGTCATTTTTATAGGTTATGTAGGAAAAATGAAGAATCAGCAAGAAAAATAAATCATGTGACTTTCATTCCTATTGTTTATGCTCTTTTTATGTAAAATTAAAAGTATTATTTGTTATACTTCTTTAAGTAAGAATACAATTTAGAAGCCATTATATAACAGCTTATGTATCCCGTATCATCTACTAAATTAAGTTTTGTAACATAAGTTGTTGTGTCCTATGGCTTGAAGGATATTACTCCATTTTGCTTCAGATGTCCCAACGTAGCCCTGCAATAAAATAACGTAAGTTGTTAATTTGTATTTGAAGTATTTCTTACTCTCTTGATAGTATATAATTTTCCAAGAATATTATCTTCACATAAATACTAGACAGTATTAATTCCAAACTTCAGTTTCTGAAAGGAGTCTTGCATGAAAACATTTAAGTCAAGTTATGATATTTCAAATTCAAATTTATTTACAATTTACATTTGGATAGATACCCGAAATGAGCATATGCTCGTGCTCGGGTACAGTCCAGTAGTCTACATAAATTTTACAGGGTTCAAATAATAATGCTGATGATATAAAATAATAGTAACAACAATAATAATAATAATAGAATAGTCGTGACAGAGATGATACAAAGATTGTAATACAAAATAATTCATTAATAATAATAATAATAATAATAATAATAATAATAATAATAGAATAATCGTGACAGAAATGATACAAAGATTGTAATACAAAATAATTCATTAATAATAATAATAATAATAATAATAATAATAGAATAGTCGTGACAGAGATGATACAAAGATTGGAATACAAAATAATTCATTAATAATAATAATAATAATAATAATAATAATAATAGAATAGTCGTGACAGAGATGATACAAAGATTGTAATACAAAATAATTCATTAATAATAATAATAATAATAATAATAATAATAATAATAATAATAGAATAATCGTGACAGAAATGATACAAAGATTGTAATACAAAATAATTCATTAATAATAATAATAATAATAATAATAATAATAATAATAATAGTGATAAAACAAAAATATTTACAATAATAAAATAAATACTAAGACGGATAAAATAAAATATAAAACCACTAGCGAGAGTTAACACAACTTAAATAAGCATATAGCCTAATAACCGGAAAAAATGCCAAACTGGAAAATCAACAGAAAAGTTCATTGTATCGCAGACGACAGCAACCGCCGTATTGACATTGTGTTGTGCATTATTGGTAGTAGTGGGGAGCTGAATGTCTACGTTACTGCCGTTCTCTTTGAATCTTCTCGTACAATCATGGGAAGTTAATGCTGTAAAAACAAAATGTCTACGAGTCAAACTGTTCATTATTACCAGGATATATACAAATAATACTGAAATATATTAATCGAGTTTCAGTTATAGATCTCTCCTTTTGTGCAAGAGGTATCATATCAAAATATTTTATGAATGGCGGGGAAAATATAAATTTCAATAACTTTCTAGTGACAGGTACAATCAAGTGTATCTGTGGCGATGCTAAGGAATCATTTATTGGAGATATACACTGTTATTAATTAAGAAAATGATCTATTTATATTTATTACAATGTTTTATCTTATAGGTTACATGCATCAGATAAATACAATAAAAATTAGTACCATATAATGCTAGTAACACTTAAAAAAAATTATAATAAAATTTATCAAATATCATACAAACATTTTCACTTTATTTTTAAACTTAAGAATGTGTAAATTGATATGAATAGTAGCCTATGATAAGAGGTAGAAAAAAAATAAAACTGCAGGAAAATCTGACTCTTTCGCAATAATTCCATAAGTCCAATCAATCACAAATTAAATTAGTAGAAGTTTAGCCAAAGCCAACATAAAAACTATTTCTGTTGCACCTGATAAAATAATTAGGATATTGGGTCTATTGTAGATATAACTATTCTTTATCTACTCCTGATTCACTTTTAATAGGGCCTACTTTACGTTACATGAGTGAGATCGAAACTGGAATATGCATCTGTAGTCTGAGATTGTGTTAAAACTGACTCTGCCCCAAATTAGGAAGTATCCAACAAAAATTATATACCAGTATGTGTTTGTATAGATTTCTGCCCAGTGACTCCAAGGACAGTTAGCCTATAAGGAAAATTGTGATTATTTCGAATGTCACTTTTTATATTCCAGACGCCAAGAACTTGATTCCCTATTTTTATTCAGGGTTCTTAAAACTGATATAATCTGCTATAATTTTATAAACAACGTTGGCTTTCGTGTTTCAATGAATTGTATGAGAACTTACAAACTCTTTTAAAATTGAAATTCTAAATCTCTTTCCCATCTCCAGATGCATTGAAACTCCTAACTTGTACAAAAGTTTAAATTTGATCCATTTAATCTACAAAATCAGAGCTTGCATAATCCTAAAATATATCGTCGCCTGAATGTAAGAACTAGGTAACTCGAAATTTGCGTTTTTTAGTTACCTCTGTTATAGCATAGCAAAAATCGCACAAAATGTAATCCAGGATCTAGGTAACTGATTGAACGATACCAGCGACATCTATTTTCCAATATACAAATAGGTAAAAGAAAACGGGTCATATTCCTTAGTGCAATAAATAAGTAAATAGGTGATGTCACAAAATATGAAAAATCAAGTTACCTAGTTCTTGCATTCAGGCGACGATATACTATAATTATTAATATTGTTATTTTTTTTTACCATTTTCATTAATAATGTTGTTACTATGACTTTTGTACTATCTTGTTGGCTAATCACTGTTGGCCTAGCACATTAATATTAGTAATAAATAAGTAAAAATATTATGATTATTATTGTTATTATTATTGTTACTATTATTATTTATTATATTATTATTATCATTATAATTATTATTACCTATTATTATTATCATTATTATTATTATTATTATTATTATTATTATTATTATTATTATATAATTAATACTACAACTACTACTTACTGGCTTTTAAGGAACCCGGAGGTTCATTGCCGCCCTCACATAAGCCTGCCATTGGTCCCTATCCTCAGCAAGATTAATCCAGTCTCTACCATCATATCCTACCTCCCTCAAATCCATTTTAATATTATCTTCCCATCTACGTCTCGGCCTCCCTAAAGGTCTTTTTCCCTCCGGCCTCCCAACTAACACTATATATGCATTTCTGGATTCGCCCATACGTGCTACATGTCCTGCCCATCTCAAACGTCTGGATTTAATGTTCCTAATTATGTCAGGTGAAGAATACAATGCGTGCAGCTCTACGTTGTGTAACTTTCTCCATTCTCCTGTAACTTCATCCCTCTTAGCCCCAAATATTTTCCTAAGAACCTTATTCTCAAACACCCTTAATCTCTGTTCCTCTCTCAAAGTGAGAGTCCAAGTTTCACAACCATAAAGAACAACCGGTAATATAACTGTTTCATAAATTCTAACTTTCAGATTTTTTGACAGCAGACTGGATGATAAAAGCTTCTCAACCGAATAATAACACGCATTTCCCATATTTATTCTGCGTTTAATTTCCTCCCGAGTGTCATTTATATTTGTTACTATTGCTCCAAGGTATTTGAATTTTTCCACCTCTTCGAAGGATAAATCTCCAATTTTTATGTTTCCATTTCGTACAATATTCTGGTCACGAGACATAATCATATACTTCGTCTTTTCGGGATTTGCTTCCAAACCGATCGCTTTACTTGCTTCCAGTAAAATTTCCGTGTTTTCCCTAATCGTTTGTGTATTTTCTCCTAACATATTCATGTCATCTGCATAGACAAGAAGCTGATGTAACACGTTCAATTCCAAACCCTGCCTGTTATCCTGAACTTTCCTAATGGCATATTCTAGAGCGAAGTTAAAAAGTAAAGGTGATAGTGCATCTCCCTGCTTTAGCCCGCAGTGAATTGGAAAAGCATCAGATAGAAACTGACCTATACGGACTCTGCTGTATGTTTCACTGAGACACAATTTAATTAATCGAACTAGTTTCTTGGGAATACCAAATGCAATAAGAATATCGTATATTACTTCCCTCTTAAATTACTATTATTACTATTATTATAATAATAATAATAATAATAATAATAATAATAATGATAATTATTATTATTACCACTATTATTATTGTCATTATAATAATAATTATTATTATTATTATTATTATTATTATTATTATTATTATTATTATTTAATTAATAGTATTATTATTTATTATATTATTATTATTATTATTATTATTATTACCATTGTTATTATTGTCATTATTATTATTATTATTAT
This sequence comes from Periplaneta americana, assembly GCF_040183065.1. NCBI lineage: Eukaryota > Metazoa > Arthropoda > Insecta > Blattodea > Blattidae > Periplaneta > Periplaneta americana. The sequence goes on from NC_091130.1 coordinate 13,798,152, forward strand.
TATTATTATTATTATTATACATTTTTTAAAACTTCGCTAACATAGAAGAGTTATTAAATAATCTCCCTTGAATATATGTACAGGCTGTTGCATTCATGTTGGCTGACATGGCAATGAACATAGAAACTGCGCGACTTGCATGGCAAATGGCTGCCTGGCAGACGGACAATGGCATCAGGAACTCCTATATGTCATCCATTGCAAAGGCACATGCAGGTGACATGGCTAACAAATGCGTGTCAGATGCCGTCCAGGTGAGATTGTGTGATAATATGAGTGAGTTGTGATTGACCAACTGGGGAAGGACTTTGTGTTTGAAATTTTTTATTATTATTTATTCAGATATTTGGAGGAGCTGGTTTCAACTCTGAATATCCTGTAGAGAAGCTGATGAGAGATGCGAAGATCTACCAAATCTACGAAGGAACATCCCAGATTCAACGTCTGGTTATTTCCAGACACATCATTGATGCCGCCAAACAAAAAGCTTGAGTTAATTTCTGTTGAAAGTCAAATAAAACAAATTTATTCAGATGGTAAAAGATTGATACCCTTAATGACTGGAAAATGCAGACTGAGTCACATTTAATGAGGAAGAAAACAAGTTTCTTTTACTGAAAATTATGAATCGTTTTATGTTTATTTGTTTTTTTGTCAATAAAAAATGAAATTGTGCATTATTTAATAATGCTGTATCAGATACCATAAAAATCACTCTGTGATATCAACTGCAAAGCTGGAAGTAAAATGCAACAGGTTTGTGGTTTAGTTTTTGTTGTTAATATTGTCAGAGCCTTCTTCAGTTACAAGCTGGAGTCATACGTCGGCAACACTGTAATTAACTGTCAGCCGGAGGCCAACCATACAGGACACATGTTTGTGCTAATGCAGATTTTCAATTTAAATTAATGTTACAATATAAGTGTGTGTCGATGGAATTATGTTCGTGGTCGTACCATACGTTCATTATTGATGTATTATAAACTATGTGCGTGTTGGCAATAAAATCAAGACAATAAATGAAAAAAGAAAAATGGTTGCAGTCTTTGGAAATTTTTATGGTTAGTGATGACAAAGTAAATATTATATTAACTACATTTTTATAGTTTTACTTGTGGTTTGTGAAGTATCAGAATTCTAGCCAAATTGTTGGGTCTCACCTGCTATATCAATAAAGTTACGCCGTTGATTTTCAAGTTCATTGTAAACAGCTGTTTTGTGATCCCATAAAATAAGTTGCAGTTTTGAAGATTCGGAATGCCTGCTATACGTTAGAACTATCTTTAATTTGTAGATGCATACACTCACTTTGTTGGTTTTCAATGTTTATTTGTTAATATTATTCCTTTTGTAATAAATTAGTTATAAACAAGTTTGTTTTCACTTCGTATTTACAGGATTTAAAGTTCACTAAGTTTACGCTAATTGGCACATACTTAATAGATAATGATGTGTGTTGTTACGTATGTTGAAGGTATTTTTCTTAATTTTTTCATAGATCTTTATACTTGGCCTTGGCATATTTAAAATTATGTTTTTAAAAATTTATAACAAATAATTTAGGATAACAGTATTGTTATGATGACTGGCGAGGTTCAAACTAAAACTGGCTTCCTGGGTATCGGAAATATTTATTGAAAAGCACGACAGATCACATGGAATTAAAATTTAGGCCTATATGATATTCTAGACCTTTCACGTCAGAGGTGAAACAACATTAAGCGGCAAAACATTGTCACTTTAATAGCCACATAATGGTTAATTGATTGGAATAGGGTATTGCGAAAGTACGTCGTTATTTTATTTATTTTTGTTAGAAGTAACATTTCTTTAAGTATTTATTTATTTTCCCTAGTACCATCAATTGAAAACACGTATGATTTTAATTTTTTTTAAATTACAAGTGGCTGTATGCAAGTACTTAAGCGGTATTCTGAAATTCAAATAAAATACCATTTTGGATTCCGTAATAAATTACGTACATCAATACCCTGAATCTTGATCATATGCACTTAGTTTTGTATCAATTAATGTCGAAAATGTACATGTGACAACGAAATCAAAGCACTGAAACGTCAAACGTCACGCCTTTATTTCGCCTCCGCCCGCCTCCACTCTGTGTTACCAAACCTACCCATGCTCCGGCTTGTAACTGAAGAAGGCTCTGGTATTGTTCATAATCTATTTCCTTACCCAATGACCTTTTCCTGTTTAAGTTTCTGATGGCTTATTTATCGCCAAACGAACCTTGTGCCTTGTGTCTGATACAGATTTACTAAATAATGACCACAGAAACGAGGATAAACTTTTCCAGATGCTGCCTTAACAATACTTAACTCAGTCAGTACTCCAAATTGCACTCTCTCTTTGTTATGTTTTAGTCATTTTTGAAATAAGTATTGAACAGTGCAAATATGTTTTATATGAGAGATTTTATAACGTAATGTATAATGTACATACAGTATTTTGTAGCTCATGTTTTCGACAGTGATGATTGTCATTTTTGTTGTATATATGAAGTTTGTTGAACCTGTGAGCCATTTTATATCAAACATGTTTCTGATTGACACTGCAGAAAACAATATATGGTATACTTTGTTACGTACTGTGATATTTTTCTTCTGTATTTACCTGCAAGACGCGATCATTTTATTTCTTCATTGATTTCAACAGACCTTTTAAAAGATCTGGCCTGACAACGTCACTGAGTCCGGTAAGTATTAAATAACTTCTGTGTTTTTGTGTTGGTTTCTGACATTACGTACTATTTTGGCTGACTGGAGTTCTAAGAAAGTATGTAGGCCTACTTCGTGTACTTTTTCTTTCAAGTTCCAAATCAAAAAATGAATGAACCAAAGTTTCCAAAACTTTTAAATCTGACTTGGAGTCATTTAATTTAGGTTCCGCTAAATGGATTAACTTACAGGATAATTATATTTTATATTCGGAGTTACAGGGTGTGAGTTTATAGCGCTGTTATTGTGACATGACATTTCACAAAACTGGCTTCATTTATACACCGACGGATCCTTGATCTCCAGAGAACAAGGTGCCGGTGCAGGTGTTACGTGCTGTCTCTTCTCACTTTATAGATCTCTTGGATATAGAACAACAAGTTTCGATGGAGAAATCATTGCAATAAGTGAATGTCTCAGGAATCTTCTATGCCACATCAATAAATTTAGGAATGCAGTTATATTGTCAGACTCCAAAGCAGCTATTCTATCAATCGTCTCTAAACACACACCTTCATCTCAAACAGCAGAAATAACTAAAATGCTCTCTCAATTAATATCACTCAATAAAAGAATTGTATTCCAATGGATACCATCCCATTGTGGAATCCTGGGAAACAAGAATGCGGATGCTTCAGCAAAGAAGGGCAGCACTGCTACTTACAGACCTGTTACTAAATCTACGTATTGCTCTGTGAAAAGATTTATTAAATCTACATACTTAGACTTCAACAAACAAAATTTGATAACTCAATCCCAAGGGAAAAAATGGAACTCTCTGCATCAAAATTCACAGTTAATTCCCGATATACCACGAAAATCGTCTGTAGCTGCATTTAGATTGGCAACAGGCCATGACTGTTTGGCCAAACACCTGCATAGAATTGGAATATATCAGTCCCCTTACTGCCCATTGTGCAACTCAAACCAAGAAATGGATTCGGAACACCTCAAAATCTGTGCTTCAGTGGCTGGTCATGATAATATGTTTGAAAAATATTGGAGTGCAAGAGGTCAAATGACTTTATTGTCAAATGCCTGGCATTAGAAAACAACAACATTTCTCTTAATTTTCCATATTTTGTTCATAATTTTTTTAATAACTTGTCAGTAAAATTGCAATCTGTTCAACAATGTGAACAGTAAGTAGCAATGATGAAAGAATCTTAACAGTGTTATAATATACAGGGTGATTCACGAGGATTTACCCTCACTTTCCGAAGACATTCTGAGCAATTTAATTGGCTAGTGTTCTGAAGCTAAAAATGTGTTGTTAATTGCATTGTACAGATTTTGTTTTTCAATTCTTAACTAAAAATTACATCATTCTTACGTACTTATCACAAAAATTGTTACAAATCATACGACTTTAGGAAGAATTTACAAGAATAACGTGATTTGTAACAATTGTGTGATACATGCATGAGAAAAATGTAATTTTGTAGTTAAAAATTGAAAAAAAATTCTGTACGAATCAATTGAGGGGCTGGGTGCAAGAAGGGCATTTTAGAGGATATGCCCTTTTTGAGTAAAACGCTACATTGTGTTCTCTGATCTGTTATGCATATGATCACCAAGTTGTAGTTCAATACTGTGATCATAGAGGTCAGGAGTACCCAAAATGTTAAGGTGTGCATAGATAACATCATTACGGATTGGATTTTCAACATCAATTTTCTCGAAACTTGCATTTGAGAGAAGTGCCTTTCCTACACCCAACCCCTCAATTATGGAATTCACAACACATTTTTAGCTTCAGAATAATATCTAATTAAAGAAATGATACTCCCGAACAATTCATTCTTCTCGTGTAATATTTTTTAACCCGTGAAACTAAAGAATAATGGTATTTTACTAACAACTTCAAATTAGTGTAACTCTGAAAATATTGAGATTAGGACAAATGTTTATATGACATTTTTTGCTTACAATGTCTTCGGAAATAAGCTTCGTAAGTGGCTGTAAATCGTCGTGAATCACCCTGTATTGGTATATGAATAGTTTCTAAAATTGAAATTACTGTTTGAATCTGATGATTAAATTTAAAGCAGGAAGACTGTTCAGGTGAAGAGTACTGTTGTCCAATAAATTCACTGCTAATGAATTTGGATGGTTGTTTAAACATTACCAATAGGTGGGACTGTAATTTGCTATTTCTTGTTTGACTGTTTGAATGCGAAAGTCATGGTACATGTATCTGTTGTTGATGTACCAAGGGATGTTGCCGATTGTTTGTAGTGTCTTTGATTGGAATCACTCCAGTATCTCGATGTTAGAGTTGCTTGCAGTACCCCAAAGCTGAATTCCATAATTATGTCCAAACAGGTTTTAGAATGGCTTTATAGAGGGTTAATTTACATGCTGTTGTTTTTATTTAGTCCAGATATGTTTCTTCCAAGTTAGCCAGTGATCTAGATCAGTGTTCTGCAACCGGTGTGCCTCCACAAGGTGAAAGGTGTGAAGCTAGCTTTTACCTGTTATTGTAAGAAATTAATAAAATTAAATTGTTTTCAAAAATAAATTTTTGCATATAGGCCATTTGGTATCTCGTGAAACCTACCTGCACGTGAGGGGAAGAAAAAAGTTGACTGAGAAGCTTCCCTCCCTCACTACGCTTCGACTTGCAAGCTAGATGTATTTGGTTTCATGAGATATCGAATGACTTTCAGTAGATGGAATTTTAAAAATGCTGGAAAATTTTTCGATTTTAAGTAAGATGTTCTTGTTTATACTTTATTACATGAAGGAAGCTAGCTATAAGAAAGCCGAACTTATGATAAAGGCCAAAAAAGACATACAATAGCTGAAACGTTGTTAATGCCTGAGTTCAGGAGCTGCTAGTGAAATTTTAAAAATTCCTCTCTTTGCTGACACAATCAGCCCTGAGTTAGTGACGTATCCACAGTGACATCAAAGACATTATGAAGGAGAAAATATAAGCAGTTATAGTCGCAATGCTGTTATTTCCAGCGTGACTCCTCTTTGCTTATGTCTTAGGAAGTGAAGGTTCTATAAAGTCTAGATAGGTAGTATCTATTTGCCACACCATTAAACATTATCATGTCGTAGCTCCTATGATAATAAATCAAACACACTGTAATTCAGCGAATAATTGAGCGGCAAATAACGTCTTCGTGTGCTTTCTGCGAACGCCAACGAAAGAACTAAAATGGCGGGCGATTATATTAAGTATTTATCGAGCCTTAAGAAATGAATAACGTCTTCATCAGCGAATCACAAGACGCACACGTTTAAATGTAGCCAACCTGCAACGTGATTGGCTGCCGGAAATTAGAGCGACGAGACTATAGAAGTTCTCACTTCACATCGACAAGTTCACCAATATTAGCGGTTATGCACAATTTCTTTCCTACATTCGGTATCATTGATGGGGATGTATTTGCAAGTAATTTCTTTTTTGCAAAGAACTGCCTGAGCGAGCAACCAGTGAAGAAATATTTCGTACAACTAATGAATACGTGCTCCGTAATGAATTAACATGGGAGGATTGCATTAGTGTTTGTACAGATGGAGCCGCTTCTATGACAGGCCGAGTGAAAGGATTCGTGGCTAAAGTACATGAAGTAAATCTTAACATATGGAGTGACCAATGCCTCATTCACTGCAAAGCCATTGTTGCTAAGTCTTTGACATCTCCTCTGAAAATTGTGATGGACGAAGTAGTAAAAGTCGTGAACTTCATCAAATCATGGCTCCTAAATACACGGCTTTCTTCCGTTTTGTGTCGGGAAATGGGATCAGAGCACACTACACTGCTGTTACACACAGAAGTGCGATGGTTATCACGAAGTAAAGTGTTAGCGCGAATGTTGGAACTTAAAGAGGAGGTACTTGCATTTTTTACAATATAGGGGTCCACACCTGTGGAGTAACGGCTAGCGCGTTTGGCCGCGAAACCAGGTGGCCTGGGTTCGAACCCCGATTGGGGCAATTTACCTGGTTGAGGTTTTTTCCGGGGTTTTAGAAGTTGTGCGCCGCCACCTCTTCTAGTCCCAAGATAAAAAGTTTACACGAAAAACTCAGACCCCGCCGGGAATCAAACCCAGGCTGGCTAGTCTGAAGACAGACGCACTACCGCAGAGCTATCTCGGCAGAGTAAATTGATTTCTTTGACTTTTTCAGTGATATTGTTGGTTGTGTTATGGACGGTGTTAGATATAACTTACGTATTTTTAGAAACAGCTTTGTCTGTCATGTTCATTCATAGTTTTCTGCCCAAGAGCAGGTCTTCCATTGCAAATCCAGCATTCTCCATTTTTTATATATATATATTTATTGTCTGTCATCTGATACTTTCTTCTGCCTCGAACTTTTCTTCCATTCACCATTCCTTGCAGAATATCCTTTAGTAGGCAGTTTCTTTTCAGCCAATAACCCAGCCAATTTCATTTTCTTTTCCTAGTCCCAGCATTATTCTTTCTTCAACTCTTTCTAACACAGCTTCATTTCTTATCCTGTCTGAAATTTCACAAGCTCCATTCTTCTCCATATCCATATTTCAGATGCTTTTAGTCGTTTTTCTCCACTTCGTCTATGTTTCTGTCCCATAAAATGCCATACCCCACACAAAGCACTTCACTAGTCTCTTCCTTACAGCTCGACCAAGTTAAGTCTGCGAGCCGAGAGGGGAAGTTGGAGGCAGTTCTTTAGTGAAAGGCGGTAACAAGAGGAGACCAGTACAGTCTCATATGACAGCAAAGTTTTCCTACTGCACTTCAGTTCATAGAGCGGTAACAATTTAAGACGCTTTGAAATAGGCTGTACTTCTACTTCTGCTTGACAGTGAGGTTTGGCGTTCTGATTGGCAAGCGTGGGCGTAGGAGAGAAAGTTGCATGAGGGGGGAGGCAGCGTAACTGTTGCCTTTATCTGAAGACAAGGACAACAAATGCGTGCGCTCCGTAGTGTATTTTAAACGATGTGCACACGTTGAAATCTGAGTGTCAAGTGACCTATGTGGCAACTGTGTTTTGCCTCTACATTCCATCCCGATATCCCCACTCGCAGACTTGACTTGGACAAGCTGTAGTTATCCTTCCAGAAGTTCGCAGAAGATGCTTAGATTATGAAGCACAAATCATAAGTATCTACAATGTCGTCTTTTTTTTATAGAGGAGGGACCCGAAGGCTTACACTGCAGCCTGAGGCTTATTGTGCTTACCACTCCTATTCTGTGAATGATTGAGTAGCCAAATGGCCGTGCTCTAAGATAATGTCTTCCTCTGTTATGGCATATACTGTATAGGTCCATTGGGTGTCGTTGCTGAAATTTAAACTGAAGAAATATAAATATTATTAGTTAATTTGATTGCTGAATTGGAGAATAAATGTAACAATCTAGAAGACAATGGCTGATATGTAAATTAAAAACTATCTTGCATTAATGGGGGAAAAAGGATTATTGCTGGATGTAAGAAAGTTCTATAATTTAAGGCCTAAACAATTCAATAAATATAGGCTATTTCAAAAGTCAGTTCAAACATTAAACCACTACAAATATTATATAATATTTGAGATAGGGAAAAAACAAAAACATCATAGTATTGGGCAAACAACAGGGTTTACAAAACATTGGGAAGATGTCCGCCGTTCTCTTGTTCAACATACACCATGCACAACATTTTGCAAATAATGTTTGGAATATTGGCAATTTCTTGCGAGATGGCATCTTTCAGTTTCAGTAGGGTTGTTGGATGTGTCAGGAAAACTCCTTCTTTAAGGTAACCCCACAACCGAAAGTCGGCCGGATTGAAATCTGGAGATCGCGGAGGCCACATTGGTGGAAAGTGCCTACTGATGACTGGTCGGAAAACGAACCTCAATTACGCGTGTTAACTTCACCATTAAATTTTTTCAGTAGGTTATTTTACGACGCTTTATCAACATCTTTGGTTATTTAGAGTCTGAATGAGGTGAAGGTGATAATGCCGGTTAAATGAGTCTGGGGTTCAGCACCAAAAATTACCCAGCATTTGCTCATATTGGGTTGAGGGAAAAACCTCACCCAGGTAACTTGCCTCGACCGGGAATCGAACCCGGGCCAACTGATTTCCTGGCCAGACGCACTAACCGTTACTCCACAGGTGTGGACAATAATGGTATAAGACAGACTGTTACAGTAAACTGGGAGCGCTACTACAGCATGTTGAAATTCGTCGTCCCTAGACTGAAGAATCACGATATGGAAAACATAGTCTTCATGCAAGATGGCGCTCCACCCCACATCTTTATCCCTGAAAAACAATTCATTACGCAGGTGTTTGGCGATCGTGTCATCAGTAGGCATTTTCCAACAATGTGGCCTCCGCGATCTCCAGATTTCAATCCGGCCGACTTTTGGTTGTTGGGTTACCTTAAAGAACGAGTTTTCCTGACACATCCAACAACTCTACTGCAACTGAAAGATGCCATCTCGTAAGAAATTGCCAATATTCCAAGACATTATCTGCAAAATGCTGTGCATGGTGTCGCAGACAGAATGCTGTACGTTGAACAAGAGAACTGCGAACATCTTCCTAATGTTTTGTAAACCCCGTTGTTTGCCCAACACTGTGATGTTTTTGTTTTTTCCCCTATCTCAAATATTATAATATTTATAATGGTTTAATATTTTAACTGACTTTTATGCTCGACCATGCCGAAATGTAGTAATTATACACCTGGTAGCAGTCCTTTAATGCATGTCATTAAAGTACAGGTGTTCAGCCAATGACAACTCAGCTTACAGGTGTTCAGCCAATGACAAGTCAGTTTTGTACCGTTATAAAACCGCAAGTATCGATTATTCTCGGATATGCAATCGAAAGAGAATTAGCGAAAAGTCACGGAGACTGGAAATCCAATACTGTCGCAGAAGGTTATGTTCTGTTACTATAATAATTAATGTTAATTGTAAATAATATTCAAATAAATTCAATTTGCCATCTCGTTTTTCAATGTCGAATTCAATAATCAAGGTTATATTAAGTTTAACGGGATTACATCAAGGTCAGTGACATTATTGTTCCTCGGAAAAAATCAATACTTTCGCGTCTGCGCACATCTCACAATACACGACCTAGAACAAGGTCACTTCCGATCTTGTCAGATACAAATAAAATGTATACATCTGAATAATTTCAAGTTAGAAATATGGTCGAGCATAAAAAGTCGTATGAAACTCGCCTATAATGCTAATTAAGAAGCTCGTATGAAAATTATGAAACTCGCTTGCGCTCGTTTCATAAACATCCATACTCGCTTCTTAATTACTATCATTATAGGTCGTTGTTGCATAATGTACTAAAGTAATAAAATTATACAATAACAGAATTCATTTCATAATAATAATAATAATAATAATAATAATAATAATAATAATAATAAAGAAAAGATTAATTCAGCAATATGCGAAATACACACACACACACACATATATGCCCCCCAGCTTAGCCTCACCCTCACCAACATCATCCTTAAATCCGCCTATAAACAAAATTACTTTAGTCTCACATGGAGGGCCGGGGAGAAAGAAAGAAAAGTAAAGATAAGGAGATGCATACCAGTAGGTAAAAAGGTAGGCCTAAAGGTATCGCCGTAACATGCCATGAAGGCACTTGGGGGGCATGGAGGTAGAGCCCCATGCTTTCCATGACCTCTGCACTTGAATGAGGTGGTGTGGTCGGCACCACGCTCTGACCGCACCTACTTTTTTTGTTATAATTTTACTGTGTTGTTAAAAGCAAGTTTTCTTTATGTTTTTCCGGCGTACTTTTTAAGTAATATTTGTAGGTCTTGTAAATATAATTGACTTCAGATTCAAGTTGCCGTTTCTTAAGCTATGTTTTTTTTTTTTTTTTTTTTTTACGATGAGAATGCAATTTTTGTACCGGTATTTAATATAAACATATAAGTAGAGCATGCTGCTTTCTCTTCTGTCTGCCAACTTCCCCTGCAGTCTCCCCCACTTCTGCTCATATTTATATTGTGGTGAACTTTCGACAGCTCGCTTGGACTGTATTTGGATTTTGTACCACGAAATACTGTTGTCATCATTACAAATTGGATAAGCTTAAAGTGATTTACTGTTTATAAATCGCGTAAGTTAAGTACAGACTGTCCTACATAACGCACTATCAAAATGGGTTCTCTTGCTCAGGTATGTTTGTGAATGTTTCAATATCTTCTAATTTTAGTTAGGTCTTAAAACATTCTAATGAAATATAGGAAACTATGCTCCACACAGTATAGGTGTAGGGTTTCATTACGTACTCCATAAATATTTTGTTCTTTGCATTTAATGAATGCTTATATCCTAACTGTATTTACTTACGTGTTAAGGTTAAGGGAAGTAGGTTAATTACGTACAACATTGACAGTTCGTTTCCCAAGATTTGCTCAGTTATTCTTCGGTACATCATAGTAATATCAGTTATTGAAACACAAAAAACGAGACCTATTCTTTCCCTCACAAATACCGGTACCGGTACTCTGCATACTCGTAATCACTACGTATATTATTTAAAGATTAACTGTTCGTAACTTCAATGGAAACCATATAAATAGGCCTAATACAATCATGCGAGAGTTCAGTAAAGCCATTATTAAACTATAAAACATTTGCTGAAAAGAAAGTAACTCTTTTAGTCTCCTGTATGCAGTGGCATATTTCTGGTAGTATTTGCCTTCATCATCATTTCTGCACGAATACTTATGGAATGTTAGACGAAAATACATGGTTTCAAATCTAGATATAGAGTGTTAGATCTGTGAAATAGACCTCACTATGAAATTGTTAAAATATTAATAAAATATGACTTCTTATAAATGCAGATTTGACAATAGTAATCCAATTTCAGTACCAATTAATAGTCTTAATAATATATAATTTAAAGGTGATTATGTAGTAGTAGGCTACCTAATAATGATAGTAGTAAATGTCCAGCAATTATATTGGCTGTATATATGAAAATCATATAAATTCCCTGGCGCCGACAGGACCAGTCAGGCCTGAAATACATCCCTGCCTGTGCCATATTACTGTATTTACTTAAAAATAGGATACACCCAGTAGGCCTACCATGAACGGTTAATCTCATTAGTAGAGGCCGGATATTTGACAAAATGCCTTTTTTACTGGGTGGAAGTAAATCATATTTGCATAGATACAACTGTGATCTGGAGTAAATCAAAGTGATAGGGCCAATTTTTATTTTGCCTTTTTAAGGTGTTTATTACTAATACTAGCAGCTGGCTACGGACTGGAAGGTCCGGGGTTCGATCCCAGGTGGTGACAGGATTTTTTCTCGTTGCCAAACTTTCAGAACGGCCCCAAGATTCACTCAGCCTTCTATAAAATTGAGTACCGGGTCTTTCCCGGGGGTAAAAGGCGGTCAGAGCATGGTGCCGACCACACCACCTCATTCTAGTGCCGAGGTCATGGAAAGCATGGGGCTCTACCTCCATGCCCCCCAAGTGCCTTCATGGCATGTTACGGGGATACCTTTACCTTTTTACAAATGACTTTTAAGGAACCCGAAGGCTCACATAAAAGCCCGCCATCGGTCCCTATCCTGTGCGCCAGAGAATCAGTCCTATTCCGAGGCTTATTGTAGGGATTCGTAACAAGCTGTTTTTTTTTACGGTGATAGGTTGTTAGCCCTTCGCCCAACCCCCAAGCTGGAGGACCACCCCTTATCGGCTGTCCACGACTGCTTATTCAATATATTCGCAGCTACCCTCCATATCTGGAGGCCGTCTCCTCTATTCGCGACCTGAGGACGCGCCATGCCGTGGTGATAGGGACCCACAATACAAAACACAGGTTTATTACTAATAAATGCCTTATTTATTTATTTTTTGTAATTTTAAAGCAATATTTCTTGTTTATTTGCAATTTTCTACTGTGTATGAAACTTAAATATTTGAAACGATGACTAACTTTACTAACAGTAAATAAAAGTAATTTATTTCGGTGCTTAATCTACTAATAATCATGCTTTAATACTATTGGTGTAATATGAATAATGATTGACAATACACAGTTACAAATATAATATTGTCATGTCTTCACGGTACCGTACCAACAATCAGCTTTATAATTTTAAATATTAACCTCGTTCTCATAGAAGTTGTCACGTATTATTTCCAGTTGCTTTCATATTTTCAAATCTTACTGTTACAATTTTGTTCTACACGTGTTTATTGTTGTAGGAGAAAGAAATTTGAGTGAGGAACAGTCAGTTATTGTCGGGTGACAGAAGGTGTAAAAAAGTATTTTATAAGTCACCTACGAAGTAAATATGTGAGTTATGTTGATATAATTTAAATTTATTGCTAAAGTATATTATGTTTTTTTTTAATTTATAATAACTTTTTCAAAGATTGTTGTGCCTTTTTTACGTTTTTATTGTCTTTTTTGTCTGCCTATTTTAACTGTTTTAAATGTCTAAACATCCGCGCTCTCCTCATTAGTCATCCTGTCGCTTGTTGACATTAGATAGTCACGTTAATGGAAAGAGGATAGTAAACACAGAAACATAGAGATAATTTCGAAGTGTGTCTTAATTAAGCATTTGAGTCGAGTGAGCACGCACTTAATTGTTGTACGCCCCATTACAATAAGGCAACTATCCATCCTTAAGTTTGGAAGTTCTCAGATCTATGTATTTTGGCTATGTACATTCCCAGATTCAGGCCGTGTCTCAAAGCTCAAGTCCATACTACACACTAGTGACTAGCAACTAGATGACTTGTGAACTACACACTAGGGAGCTTTGGACATGTATGCTTGAAACATGGCCTTCTTCATAGATTATTTTTCTAAAAACCATGACATTACGGTGCAGCACTAAATTAAGAAGGCAGTGTCCTAATGCAGTTTCATTACGAGTTATATGGAAAAGATAAGGGCTTAATATATTACAATAATGATTAAAACATTCTACAGAAGGTACTAACAATATCAGTGTTCAAAGTTAACGTGTTATTCTAAATTATATTTACATTATTTTACTTCCAAAGCATTTTCAGATTTCATAACCCCATTTGCTGATGAGGTATCCATGTTTGTTTAGTGAACAAGTCAACAATCAAGCAAGCATTTTCGTTGACTAGCTACTACGGACTTGATATGGACTTGATTGCTATGGACTATGTAGCTTTGGATCATGACTTCAGACGTCACATCCGGCTATTTAGTCAACAATCTAGTTCACTTCAGCTGAAAATGTAGCTTTGAGACACGGCCTCAGTATGGCATACCATTATGGGGCGCAACAAGCAAAATTACGGAAATTTTTAAGTTACAGAAGAAAATTATAAAAATTATGAAACAAGCACCTATAAGGTCGCAAAGTAAAGACATTTTTAGGGAACTCAAAATTCTGCCAGTACCTTGTATATACATTCTAGAAACAGTGTCTTTCATTCATAAAAACAAAGCAAAATTCAAATTGAATTCAGACTACCACATGTATCAAACAAGAACATCAAGTCATATCCATCTGTCCACCCACAGAATAACCACAAATCTTAAAAGTATTTTACATAGAGGCATAAATATGTATAATAAAATTACAAGCTCCATAATAAGTAGTAAACAAAAGAAGTTTAAAAGTATGGTCAACAGGTTGCTGCGCAATCATATGCCATATACTGTAGAGAAATTTATGTCTTTAGACCTTGCAGAAAGTGCCTACTGATGTGTAATTGTATCATGTCAGCAGATGTCCTGCAATAACAAAGCTACAAATTCATAAATATGTCCATAGTATAATCAGAAACTAGATTTAAGACTTAGAAATAAAATTGACGAAGCCATGATTTGTAAAGATCTTTATGGTGAATAAATTACTATTACATTCGAAATGCTTCCCTTTTTTTTTTTTTCGTTATGTTATTTCAGGTACGGTACTTGGAATTTTATGTGTAGGATAAGTAAGTGGCACAGTAAAACAGATAAAACTGAGTTATTTGCAGGGTGCCTCCCCTGTATTTTTTTTCTGCAATCTGGGAGCATCCAGCTTCATTATTTTTACTTAAGATGATAATTGTCTTACTTGTCTCTTGTATTTTATAAGTACGTATTAGTAGGAAATAACAGTAATAATAATAATAATAATAATAATAATAATAATAATAATAATACCATTTTACTTACGACTACACCCCTGGTTATTTGCAAATTAACTTAAATGGAAAGACTTTGAAGGTGACAAGGCCCAATTTCCACCATGTCTCTTAAAACTTTAGCGGACAGTGTAGACCTAATTGTAGCCTACAGGTTTATTCCAAATACTTCGTTTTCCATGTTATTATTACTTCATTTCTGCTGTATAATTGCCATATCTCACTGTCTCCGTAGTTTAAAGGGGCGTTAAATAAAAAATATTAATTGTGTCTGTATTTTTTACCTATAACCTATGTATGAGGTGCAGAGAAGGCCTGATGGCCTTATCTCTATCAGGTTAAATAAATAAATACTACTAATACTATGAAAGAATAAAACATACCTAAAAGTAGGTGCCAACTGCTTAACTTACCTATCGAGGAAACTGTGTTTAGTCTCCAATAATTTTGTAAATAATAATAATAATAATAATAATAGTAATTATTATTATTATTATTATTATTATTATTATTATTATATACCTACATATAGCATGCATGATTTCTTAGTGCGTGAAACTTTTTGTAGACCAGTCCAATAATAATAATAATAATAGTAATAATAGTAATGATCATCATCATCATTATCAATTCATAATCATTATTATCTTATTTTTAATGTATTCTACTATTTTTATAATGTTCATTAATATGCATGTAGTTGTTGGACAGTATTTCAGCCTTTTATGTTGACTTTTCTAATATTTTCTTGTTGTACAAATGCCTTTATAACTCACAATTAGTTCTAGGGCTTCAAATATAGGTAGTTTTTGCAGGAAATATTCAATAATAAAGGGTTAGGATTTTAGGGTAAAAGGAGGGGGGAAAGGTGCTAAAATAAGAAAAGAAAAAAGGGGGAAGAGAAAGGAGCTGTTTCACTAAACTATTTCGGCAACTGCTCTTTCTCCTATTGTATGTAATAGAAATCAACTTATTCTAAATTACGTTGTGGTTATTTCACAAATTATTATTTTTTCTCTGTGGTCTAGGATTATTTAAAAAAATGAATGCATAGTTCTCTTCCTAACATAGCAACGGTGCGCTGCATAAAAATAATTCTGACCAATTGAATGAAATGTGTATGAGGAGTAGAATTTAAAAAATTTGGCCCCCTTTAAAAAAAATTGAATAACTGAAAAAATAAGTGTGTGATGAAAATAAAATTTTGTTAACTTTATTCGGTTGCTAAGATACATATTATGTGTGCCAAAATTGAAAGTTATATCTTTGGAAATGTGGAAAATCATTTTCTCTATAGTCCTCCCTTAAAAGACTAATATTATTTTATGGTTTTTACAAGATATTTAGCAACAGAGATCCATAAACTGAGGTAGATAGTACGTAGCTTCAGCTCTGGAAACTAATGCAGACTGCCATTGCCGTGTAATCATGTGATATCTGTTGTAGCCAGAACAGCTGTGAATCAAGTTTCCTACGAATAAAATACATAATTCCAATCTACGTCTTTGAGGTAGAATTCACATGTTTTCTGTCCCTTTGCACTAGAAAGTGATATGGTAAACACCAGGTTCTGTTCACCATTTGTTTCCTAGAATATTCGGTATTCAATTCTATAGCAAGCTCAGTGGATCCTCGGAGATGTTCTGGAAGTTGCAACTAGATAAAAGTTGGCAAATTCCATCTAGAATTGGATCCAGGATGTTTCAGTCTATAGTCCGTCACTATACCGATTATTCAGCTCTGTGCAAGAGTGCTTGGTTCATATTCCCGTTAGTTTACTGTTGCTGCATTATTGTTTATTTTTCAACTCTTGAATTGCTATTGTAGATAAATAAAATTTATGAAAATGAAGTCCTATAGTTACCAGTATTACAGCTTGTTTTTAATCAGTCAGACAAATTAAATCTAATTCATTTCATCTGAGAAAATCTACTGTAAATATACGCAGTTGTCATTCTTAACTTGTAAACTCACTTATGAGTTATAAAAATCCAATTTCATGACAGGAGTGATTTGACATGTATTCTATGTTTATAGTAAATAGGATCCAAAGGTTAAGTTAATTCCGGTTAAAAAACAGTCAGACCCCCTGGACTGAGATCAAAGTACAGTATATCTTGATAGGCACACTTATTCTTATCTTGGCAGACGGTATTCTACAATGTTTATCAGATGTGTAAAAATGGAACAGTCTGAAGTTCATCCCATGTCTAAAGTTCACATTTCAAATGACTGTACTGTTTTAAATATGGAACTTCAATAACAATATTCTGAACAGAAACATATTTGAAGATATAATTGTCGTAAATTTTGTTACTGATATTCCAACATTAAGATAGACTGGAAAAAAGAGATCAGTAATTTCTTACATGTGTCTTTAGGGAAATTTGTTATATTTCTGAAGATTCTTTGTCTAGCGTGTGTGGTAGTCGCACTCCAGAGAATGGCATTCCTGTCCATATATGTACAAGAAATAGTATATTATGCAACGAGCCTATAATGATAGTAATTAAGAAGCGAGTATGGATGCTTATGAAACGAGCGCAAGCGAGTTTCATAATTTTCATACGAGCTTCTTAATTACCATTATAGGCGAGTTTCATACGACTTTTTATGCTCGACCATATTTCTAACTTGAAATTACCGGTATTCAGATGTATACATTTTATTTGTATCTGACAAGATCGGAAGTGACCTTGTTCTAGGTCGTGAATTGTGAGATGTGCGCAGACGCGAAAGTATTGATTTTTTCCGAGGAACAATAATGTCATTGACCTTGATGTAATCCCGTTAAACTTGATAATATTATAATATTATAACCTTGATTATTGAATTCGACATTGAAAAACGAGATGACAAATTGAATTTATTTGAATATTATTTACAATTAACGCTAATTATTATAGTAACAGAACATAACCTTCTGCGACAGTATTGGATTTCCAGCCTCCGTGACTTTTCGCTAATTCTCTTTTGATTGCATATCCGAGAATAATCGATACTTGCGGTTTTATAACGGTACAAAGCTGACTTGTCATTGGTTGAACACCTGTAAGCTGAGTTGTCATTGGCTGAACACCTGTACTTTAATGAGTAGGTGTACTTTAATGACATGCATTAAAGGACTGCTACCAGGTGTATAATTAGTACATTTCGGCATGGTCGAGCATAAAAGTTATTTAAAGCATTACTTGATGTCAATGATTTAAGTACCGTTAAGAATATTAGAGCTGATTCGTATTTTATAATGCTTAAATATTTAAATGTGTATCTTATGTTACAAAGAACAATATACGGTATGTATCTATATATATGCAGCAATAGTTTCATGATATGTTAACTTCTAGTTGCTTGCTAGATTTCGTCCTTTGCTAGAAGTTTGTTTATTAACAATCAATACTTAATTCAAGACAGCAATATTCATGCAATGTTGTTAAATATCATAAATTCACCTATGGAATAGAAGGCGTGAGAAATTAGGTACTTCTTTAATTTGGCCCTAAATAATCTTATGTTTTGAATTTGATTTTTTATATCCATAGGGAGGCTATTAAAAATATTTACTGCCATATAACGCACTCCTTTTTGATAGCATGATAGACTTGCTGATGGAGAATGAAAGTCATTTTTTGACGAGTATTTATACTATGAACTGTTGAATTAGTTACAAAGTTTTCACGATTACATGGGTGGAAATTTATTAATCTATACTAATCTGTAGCCGAAATTTTTCTGGTAATTTTCGATTTTCCAAAAATAATTGGTCTAACATATATAATTAATCGCCCTGAAACCGAAAATGGCTTTTTTGAAATTTTTGTCTGTATGTCTGTCTGTCTGGATGTTTGTTACCTTTTCACGCGATAATGGCTGAACCGATTTATATGAAAATTGGAATATAAATTAAGTTCGTTGTAACTTAGAATTTAGGCTATATGGCATTCAAAATATTTTATTTAAAAGGGGGGTTATAAGGGGGCTTGAATTAAATAACTCGAAATATCTCCCTTTCATAAAAAATATTACATAACAAAGGTTTCTTTAAAAATAATTTCAGATAAGTTTTATTCTATGCAAAAGTTTGATAGGACTGATATTTAATGAGATAAATGAGTTTCAAAATTACAATAACAACGCCATCTAAGGCGGTGTAATGAAATAAAAAACAAATGACTTCGTCTATAAGGGGCCTTGGACAACAATCGAAAGCTATGAAACATACGGTAGCCTACAGAGAATGTTTCCGTGTTTGTATGAAGTAACATCGGAAGCTAAATTAACCGATTTGTATAATTAATTATTAATTCACAATTGAAAAATGTAGTTTCTCTAGATGGACATAATGCTATAATGTTATTACAGTAACTTCTGGGTGAATCGAGGACAGGGAAGATTAAAATAGCTTCTTATGCACAGAAAACTTGATAGGCATTTGTTTCCTGTATTTCCTAAAATAATTTTTATGACCAAATGAGTGGTCTCTGGATCAAAATGATCGCATTTTAATTTTTTTAAATACGATTTAAATTAAGTAACATAATAAACGATTTATCCTTCTATCAAACACGAATGTTCTCTGGACCAAATGTCCTATTTTAATTATGTAATTACTTTATATTTATTTCTAACGGGTGCAGCGGAGCGCACGGGTATGGCTAGTGAAAAATATATTGACAAGCCATGCCCATTATTTGTAAGTTTTTAAAGATGATCCTACACGATTCCCTATATTTGGCACCTACTATTATTCTAATTACTCTTTTTTGTAGTAGGAATATACTGTTACTATCTGTAGAATTTCCCCAGAATATTATTCCAAAACTCATTACCAAATGTAAGTATGCAAAATATATTGTTTTTAAGGTATTGATATTTATTACCTCTTGCATAGATCTAATAGCAAAACATGCTGAATTTTTTTGGGGGTAATTTTTTTAATATGATTTTTCCAATTTAACACATCGATTTGTAAGCCAAAGAAATTTGGTTGTTAAATGTGGATAGTGAGTTTCCTGTATATTTTGAACTTATGTTTATTGTCTGTTTTTGTTTTGATGTCTATTTATTTATAAAAAAAAGGTGAAAGAAATAATGCTGGAAACTATAGACCAATTGCTATTTTACCCATCTTTGGTAAAATACTAGAAAGTGTTGTACTCCTACAGTTGAGAGAATATTTTGAACTACATGACCTTATTATTCCTTCACAATTTGGGTTCTGTCCAGGTAAAACTACTCAGGATGCAATTGATGAATTATTGAGAACTATATATACATCCCTTGAAAATAGAAATTATACATATGCTATATTTAATGATTTAAGTAAGGCATTTGATTCCATTCCGTATGATGTATTGTTAATGAAACTTGCATACTATGGCATAAGGGGGATAGAAAAAACATGTCCACACCTGTGGAGTAACGGTCAGCGCGTCTGGCTGCGAAACCAGGTGGCCCGGGTTCGAATCCCGGTCGGGGCAAGTTACCTGGTTGAGGTTTTTTCCGGGGTTTTCCCTTAACCCAATACGAGCAAATGCTGGGTAACTTTCGGTGCTGGACCCCGGACCCATTTCACCGGCATTATCACCTTCATATCATTTAGACGCTAAATAACCTAGATGTTGATACAGCGTCGTAAAATAACCCAATAAAATAAATTAAAAAAATAGAAAAAACATTTTTCCGTTCATATTTGCTTGGACGTTCCCATATTGTTGATGTAAATGGAAAAAGAAGTGCTGTAGCTCCAATTAAATGTGGTGTTCCTCAGGACTCTATTCTTGGTCCATTCTTGTTTCTTATTATGATAAATGACTTGCCATACAATGTGTCGGCTAAAATTATAATGAATGCTGACGATACAACTTTTGTTATCACACATAATAATACTGCTGAGTTAGATTTTATGAAGCAAGCTGTATTTGCTGCAATAAGAAAGTGGTTTTCAATTAATGGATTTATTGTTAATGATGAAAAAACTCATGTGTTAACTCTAAGTTTGAAACAAACCCAAAATAATGTGATAAATGAATCTGTAAAGATGCTGGGTATGTATTTGGATCCTAAACTAAGGTGGAATAGCCATGTCAGTTATGTATGTAAAAGAATTTCTAGAGTAATTTATCTCTTGAGAAGTATCATGTACAAAATTCCCAAACATTATTTAAAACACGTTTACTATGCACTATTTGAAAGTGTTATTAGATATGGATTACTTTTATATGGAAATAGTTCTGACGTTTCAAACATTCTGTTACTGCAGAAAAAGGCAGTTCGTATTTTAACAATGTCACCACCCAGACTATCATGTAGATCTCTTTTCAAAAATGAAAAGATTATGACAGTCTACAATCTATATATTTTTGAACTTTTAATGTATGTAAACAAGAATATTACTAATTATACAAGTATAGTAGATCTGCATCGCTATGAAACAAGAAATAATGATCAATTAAATGTACCACTTGTCAGGTTGCAAAAAACACAATCAAGCTATGTAATTACTGCAATAAAAGTATATAATAAGATACCTGCAAATATAAAGGCACTTAATGAAACACAATTTAAATTTCTGGTTAAGATATGGCTACAAAATAATCCCTTTTATAATATGAATGAATTTTTTGAAAATGATGTAGTATTTTAGTTAAATTTTATTATTTTTTACTCTTTTAATATTTTAAATATTGACACGTTGTTTTTTATATTATCACATTGACGAGGGCTCTTGTATGCTTGTACCTTCAGGCAAATAAAGAATATGAATATGAATAAGAAACTTGAGGTAAAGGTAAAAATACATAATTTAATATTAACACAGCGAAGTAATTGTTTATTTAATTAACTTAATAGTTCTTCAGTCATTTGTTGTATTGCCATATGCCAAGAGTAGCGAAGTTTCAGTTAGCTGTTAGCTGTATATTAAAAAAAAAGTCCCTTTCCTCTCGTGCTGAAGTGTATTCAAGTATTGAATTTAATTTGTTTCAGCTCGCTCGCAGAAGTCTGTTGACAGGCCTGAGGGCCTTCTCAACTGCTGCCGAGGGCAAACCAGCTGGAGGCATGTGTTTCGGTACGTATCTTTGTTATGATCTGAATCAGTGGTGGCCAACTTTTTCGGACTAAGGGACCATGGCATAGAAGTTTTGAAGTGACATTCACTATTATTATTGAGATTTGCGATAAAATAATGAGTCTAGGAAATTGTATATTTAGTATGTAGAACTACATTTGTTTATAGATCTTTTGTTATATTATTAAGTTTTGTACTTGTGAACTATATCAATAAATCAATATGTCAATACAATACATTCACTATTATACCTGGTTCACAAATTTGCACAAACGAAGATTTTCCTTTGTACCATGCCATAGCATTATGGTCTAAAGCATCATTCCTACGACTCACGGTACAGAATGCGTGCTGGCTCGAGTCCACATGGTGAAGAAATTTTCTTACAAAACTTAGGCCAGTATATGGGACCGGTGCCCACCCAGCATGTTGATGACTTTGGAGAGCTATAATAGGTAGCAAAATCCATTTATGAAAACTAGGTATAATGGCCGGGGAGATCATCATGCTAACCATACAATACCTCCATTCTGGTTGGATGGTCGTTCACTGAGGCATGTGGCTGGTTGGCATTGACCCTTTATGGGCTATCATGCCACAAGTTATTAAGATCTTTCTCATAACCCTTTCATTGAAGAAACTAGTGTCATATATGTTGGAGTACACAATAACAATGATGATATTAATAAAACTGTAATAGAACTTATTTGGTAATAATTTGTAATGCTTGTTTCCTTGCTGGCCATCAAGCTTGGTGCTCTGATGGGTACACCAATGGCTCCCATGTTTGCTACTATACTGGTTACTAGGGAGCGGATTTTTATGTGCTAAAAAATTTAAATATATTTATTTTTTATGTGCTGAAAAGTACGAAAATATTTGCTAAAAAATAAAAATATATATATTCTTTTAAATATGACAAAAATACCTTACTTATCTTGAAAAAAAATGTTGTTGTTGTTGTTTTCTAATGCCAGGTGTTTGACAATAAAGTCATTTGACCTCTTGCACTCCAATATTTTTCAAAGATATTATCATGGCCAGCCACTGAAGCACAGATTTTGAGGTGTTCCGAATCCATTTCTTGGTTTGAGTTGCACAATGGGCAGTTAGGGAACTGATATATTCCAATTCTATGCAGGTGTTTGGCCAAACAATCATGGCCTGTTGCCAATCTAAATGCAGCGACAGACGATTTTCGTGGTAAATCGGGAATTAACTGTGGATTTTGATGCATAGAGTTCAATTTTTTTCCCTTGGGATGGCGTTATCAAATTTTGTTTGTTGAAGTCTAAGTATGTAGATTTAATAAATCTTTTCACAGAGTAATACGTAGATTTAGTAACAGGTCTGTAAGTAGCAGTGCTGCCCTTCTTTGCTAAAGCATCCGCATTCTCGTTTCCCAGGATTCCACAATGGGATGGTATCCATTGGAATACAATTCTTTTATTGAGTGATATTAATTGAGAGAGCATTTTAGTTATTTCTGCTGTTTGAGATGAAGGTGTGTGTTTAGAGACTATTGATAGAATAGCTGCTTTGGAGTCTGACAATATAACTGCATTCTTAAATTTGATGTGGCATAGAAGATTCCTGAGACTTTCACTTATTGCAATGATTTCACCATCAAAACTTGTTGTTCCATACCCAAGAGATCTATAAAGTGAGAAGAGACAGCACGTAACACCTGCACCGGCACCTTGTTCTCTGGAGATCAAGGATCCGTCAGTGTATAAATGAAGCCAGTTTTGTGGAGGGTACCTAATATTAATTGTCTCTAAAGACAATTGTTTTAGTATTTCAGTGTTTACTTCTGATTTTAGTATTTCTTCTGTTAAATTTAATGTTACTAGGTACTCACCAACCACACTTGAGTGCTAGTAGTTGGCTGAGAATTGTAGTGAACAACAAAGGTCATCTCCAAATTCTCCATCACAAATGCATGCCAATTATCTCTGAATAACGTCAATTTCACCTACAGGCACATCCTCCAATACTTGAGCAACTTTACACATTTTTTATATCCACTGTTTTTCCCCAAACACATTCTGGAATTTGTCCCTTAGTAATTGTACTTCTGAACCTGGTAGCGAGTCTAGTTTAATTTCCACAGCACGCACCTCCTTGTTTCAGACAACAGGTTTTTGGATGTTTCGAGTTTTTTTATGGTGTCATACAAAAAGCTTAAATTTGCTAATAGGAAAGCCAAATCGTTTTTTAAACGACCATCTTTCAGTATATCTTGAAGGATATTGTTTGAGGAAGCCCGATAACAGGGAATCACAACAAATATTGCCTTACTTGATAGACATGAGCGAGAGACGAATTAAATAATGTTCATACCCGAGCTCTTATCTGTTGTGTTTCACAAACAAAGCAAGGAATGAAATCATCTTCAGCAACAATAAACATTCCTAATTATATGTTGCAAGATCTCTCCTCCTTGTCCATGTTCATTTATTCTCTAATAATAACACTGATATGCTGCCTAGCAGTTCTCAGAACTTGAGGCGATACTATTACGAAAATGTATCACGGATACACCACACAGCGCTTAGAAACACGAAGCAACCAAGAATTCTTAAAAAAGATAACGTACTTCTGAGTGATATAATTGATTTAGTTTTAAAATATATAAGAGTTCTTGTAAAAAAATTATTTAAGTAAAAAAACTCCAAGATTTATGTATTTATAATAGATTTCCTGAAATTATGTATTTACATAATTTTTTTTTGTGAAAATATGTATTTTTATGTGAAATAAAATTCGAGTTTAAACTTGAAATTTCATGTTCGGAATTTTTAACTTTGTTAATTGTGTTTTATCACACGCAAAAGGAATATTTAATTACATAGGAATCCGTTCCTTACTAATAACTCTTATTATGATAATAAATAAAAATTACATTTTAATCTACCCACAAGCTGCACAAAATGCAGCCCGCAGGCCACCAGGTGGCATCACTGATCTAAATAGTTTCGAAGTTTCGTAGAAGATCATAATTTAATTCGAGAAAAATTCGTTCCGGCACCGGGAATCGAACCCGGGACCTCTCAGCTCTGTGTGCTGAGTGCTCTTTCCAACTGAGCTATGCCGGGATACGATCCACGGTGCCGGCCGAACTCCTCTCGTTGCAATGTTGGAAAGAGCACTCAGTGCGTAGAGCTGAGAGGTCCCGGGTTCGATTCCCAGTGCCGGAACGAATTTTTCTCGAATTAAATTATGATAATACACATTGGCTACTTCATAGTAGTCGTGTAATATTTAATGAGGTAGGCGAGACCTCATATCGTCGCCTGAATGCAAGAACTAGGTAACTTGATTGTTCATATTTTGTGACATTGCATATTTACTTATTTATTGCACTAAGGAATATGTCTCGTTTTCTTTTACCTATTTGTTATATTGGAAAATAGATGTCACTGGTATCGTTCGATCAGTTACCTAGATCCTGGATTACATTTTGTGCGATTTTTGCTATGCTATAAAAGAGATAACTAAAAAAACGCAAATTTCGAGTTAGCTAGTTCTTGCATTCAGGCGACGATATATAATGAATATGTGATGTATTTCGTAGAAGAGGTTGAAATATAAAACAAGTTGAATGCTGTATTTACAGAACTGAGTCCTGAACAGAAGGAGATTAAAGAACTAGCAAGGAAGTTCACAAGAGAAGAAATTATTCCAGTAGCAGCTGAATATGACCGTACAATGGAGTACCCATGGCCGGTTATCAAGAAGGCTTGGTCATTGGGCCTTACCAATTGCACCATCCCCAAACATTGTGGTGAGTATTACGTGTTATGGCTGAAGAATACAATAACACAATCTCAGAGATAACCGAGTAGATGTGTGGTGTGTGCATGTGGATATATCTTTTGTGTGTGTGTGTGTGTGTGTGTGTGTGTGTGTGTGTGTGTGTGTGTGTGTGTGTGTGTGTGTGTGTGTGTGTGTGTGTGTGTGTGTGTGCGTGCGTGCGTGCGTGCGTGCGTGTGTGTGTGTTTTTTTTTTTTTAATATAGCTATAGAACGACTAAAAATTCTCATCGGTTAACCAGATACATTTAATTGATTAATAGACCAGTTAATCGAATTTTAATTGATTTTAAATAGTGTTTGTAAGTCTGAACAAAATCATCTAATATAATTTTATGGTACCATAAAATGGAGTGACTTGATATGCTGGGAGGGGGGGGGGAACTTGATTCATTTTGTAGGTTGATGTTTCGTTCCGTACCTTTGTTTGGCTGCATGTTTCCAGCTTCTGCATCTTATACCTATAATGTAGTATAATTTCCTAGCATGTGCTTAAACGCAATTGACTGAGAGAGTCTTACTGTGATTTGTAACATACAGGTGGAGTGGAAATGGGCTGCATGGATGTCTGCATAATTTCTGAGGAGATGGCATATGGCTGCTCCAGTATGAAGACAGTAATTGAAGGTTCTAGTCTCGGCGTAAGTAGATAACGCCATGAATGTAGTAAATTCTCATTTTTCATGTGTGTTACAACATACCGGTATTGTCTTGATATGTTCATTTTGTAATGTTGCTCAAATGCAGTAATCTTATGTTTTCTCTTCTTTAAATAGCAAGCTCCTCTGGTTCTCGCAGGAACAAAAGAGCAGCAAAAGAAATTTTTGGGAAGACTTGTGGAAGAGCCCCTAATTGCTGTAAGTATGATATAATGTAGTACATGATCCATCATATAGGATTATATTATATAACTAGCTGTATCCGTGCGCTCCGCTGCACTTATTAGAAATAAATATAAAGTAATTACATAATTAAAATAGAACATTGGGTCCAGGGAACATTCGTATTTGATAGAAGAATAAATCGTTTAATATGCTACTTAATTTAAATTGTATTTAAATAATTAAAATGCTATCATTTTGGTCCAGAGACCACTCATTTAATGCAAATATAATTCGTTTATCATTTTTCTAAATTAGTCTTGAATGCATCCTTTAATAAATCACTCCAAATTAATAGAGCTGATTGTGTAAAAATGTAAGAATTCACGATCTCCTATACACTACTGCCATAGAATGAATAAATTTGTTTTTCTTCCTACTAAAAAATTTAATATTTTGCACATAGCAGTTACGGAACAACGACACTATAATCTGAGGCGGCGGTGGAAATGTATTGTATTGTTATTTTCAAACTCTTGTATATCCTTACATATTAGTCCTATCTAACTTTTGCCTGGAATAAAACTTATCGGAAATCATTTTTAAAGAAACTTTTGTTATGTAATATTTTTCACAAAAATCAATAATAAGCGAGATATTTCGATTTATTTAATTCAGGCCCCCTTATAACCCCTCTTTTAAATAAAGTATTTTGAATGCTATATAGCCTAAAATCTAAGTTACAACGAACTTAATTTATATTCCAATTTTCATCAAAATCCGTTCTACCATTATCGCGTGAAAACGTAACAAACATCCAGACAGACTTAAATCGCAGGTGTTCGTGTAAAGGGGGTTAAGTATGAGTTGGCTAAACTGGAATAAGTACAGATTTGAACTATCCACAATTACTTTTCTCTTGTTTTAAAGAGGTTAAGTTATTCTTCCATCTATGATGCAGTTACAATGCTCCACAGTTTGTGACAAGGGGTTTTGTTAGAGTACCAAAGGAGAGAAGTTTACAAACCTTACAATTTGACTTAACCCCCTTTACACGAGCACCCGCGAAATATCAGTCCTATCAAAATTTTGCGTGCAATAAAACTTATCGGTAATCATTTTTAAAGACATTTTTTTATGTAACATTTTTCACAAAAATCAATAATAAGCGAGATATTTCGGTTTATTTAATTCAGGCCCCCTATAACCCCCCTTTTAAATAAAGTATTTTCAATGTCATATAGCCTAAAATCTAAGTTACAACGAACTTAATTTATATTCCAATTTTCATTGAAATCCGTTCAGCCTTATCGCGTGAAAAGGTAACAAACATCCAGACAGACAGACATACAAACAAAAATTTCAAAAAAGCGATTTTCGGTTTCAGGATGATTAATTATACATGTTAACACCAATTATTTTTGGAAAAGCGAAAATTACCAGAAAAATTTCGCTTACAGATTTATTATTAGTATAGAAGATATTTATTCAGATTTTAAGTAATCACCTGTACACCTAAATTACTTTATATTGTATCCGATTATTAATAATTATTGAATAAACTTACCTTCCCAATAATAATAATAATAATAATAATAATAATAATAGTAATAGTAATAATAATCAGTGAGAGAAGTGGGATCAGCAGTAAAAAAGGTCGAATTTATCAGTGACAGGTTATCATATTTAGTACTTAAGGGTAGATGGTGCGACATCATAGTTATAAATGCTCACGCCCCTACAGAAGAGAAAGACGACCATATAAAGAATAGCTTCTATGAGGAATTGGAACATACTTTTGATCAGTTCCCTAGATATCACATGAAAATTTTATTGGGGGATTTCAATGCTAAAGTAGGACGGGAGGATATTTTTAGACCAACTATTGGAAAAGAGAGCCTACACGCAATTAGTACTGACAATGGAGTTAGATTAGTCAACTTTGCCACATCGAAAAATTTAATTGTCAAAAGTACAACATTCCCCCATAAGGATATACATAAATATACTTGGACTTCTCCAGATGGATTGACACACAACCAAATAGATCACATCTTGATAGATAAACGGAGACATACTAGTATAGTAGATATTCGAACTTTCAGGGGTGCAGACTGTAATTCTGACCATTATTTGGTGATTGGAGAATTAAGAGAAAGATTATCAGTAGCCAAGCGAGTAGAGCAGCAAGTTAATATTACTAAATTCAATATTTTGAAATTAAAGGACGAGGAAGCTAAGCAAAATTATCAGGTCGAAATTTCGAATAGGTTTGCCACTTTAGAAAGTTCCGACGAAGTTGAGAAAGAATTAGATGTTAATAGCGTGTGGGAAAATATCAGAGATAGTATCAAAATTGCAGCTGAGCAGAGCATAGGTTATTATGAAACTAAGAAAAAGAAACCGTGGTTTGATGAAGATTGTTGCATGGTAGTAGAAAGAAGGAAACAGGCAAAATTGAAATTCTTACAGGATCCAGTTGAGGAGAAGAGAGATAATTATTTCAATGAAAGACGGGAAGCAAGTCGTACATTTAGGAATAAAAAGAGAGGTTACTTGAAGGAAAAACTGAATGAGGTAGAAACAAATAGTAAGAATAAAAACATTCGAGATTTATATAAGGGTATAAAGGAATTTAAGAACGGATATCAGCCAAGGGTAAACGTGATCAAGGATGAGAATGGTGACTTGCTTGCAGACTCTCCATCAATCCTAAACAGATGGAAAAACTATTTTGCGCAACTACTATATGTACATAGGCCAAATAGAAATGATCGGGACGAAATTGAAATACAAACTGCTGAGCCATTTATACCCGAACCCACACTTTCAGAAGTCAAAATTGCGATAGAAAATCTGAAAAAGTACAAGTCTCCAGGTATCGATCAAATTCCAGCAGAATTAATAC
This sequence comes from Periplaneta americana, assembly GCF_040183065.1. Lineage (NCBI taxonomy): Eukaryota > Metazoa > Arthropoda > Insecta > Blattodea > Blattidae > Periplaneta > Periplaneta americana. The sequence goes on from NC_091130.1 coordinate 13,827,627, forward strand.
AAGAGGGTGGAAGTGCATTATATAGCGAAATTTATAAACTTGTACTTGCTATTTGGGAAAAGGAAATTGTACCAGAACAATGGAAGGAGTCCATAATTGTACCTATTTTTAAAAAGGGGGACAAAACCAACTGTGGTAACTTTCGAGGAATATCACTTTTGTTGACGTCGTACAAAATTTTGTCCAATATTCTTTTGAGAAGATTAACTCCGTACGTAGATGAAATTATTGGGGATCATCAGTGCGGTTTTCGGCGTAATAGATCGACTATTGATCAGATTTTTTGTATTCGACAGATAATGGAGAAAAAATGGGAGTATAAGGGTACAGTACATCAGTTATTCATAGATTTCAAAAAGGCATATGACTCGATTAAGAGGGAAGTATTATATGATATTCTTATTGAATTTGGTATTCCCAAGAAATTAGTTCGATTAATTAAAATGTGTCTCAGTGAAACATACAGCAGAGTCCGTATAGGTCAGTTTCTATCTGATGCTTTTCCAATTCACTGCGGGCTAAAGCAGGGAGATGCACTATCACCTTTACTTTTTAACTTCGCGCTTGAATATGCCATTAGGAAAGTTCAGGATAACAGGCAGGGTTTGGAATTGAACGGGTTACATCAGCTTCTTGTCTATGCGGATGACGTGAATATGTTAGGAGAAAATACACAAACGATTAGGGAAAACACGGAAATTTTATTTGAAGCAAGTAGAGCGATCGGTTTGGAAGTAAATCCCGAAAAGACAAAGTATATGATTATGTCTCGTGACCAGAATATTGTACGAAATGGAAATATAAAAATTGGAGGTTTATCCTTCGAAGAGGTGGAAAAATTCAAATATCTTGGAGCAACAGTAACAAATATAAATGACACTCGGGAGGAAATTAAACGCAGAATAAATATGGGAAATGCGTGTTATTATTCGGTTGAGAAGCTCTTATCATCCAGTCTGCTGTCCAAAAATCTGAAAGTTAGAATTTATAAAACAGTTATATTACCGGTTCTTCTGTATGGTTGTGAAACTTGGACTCTTACTCTGAGAGAGGAACATAGGTTCAGGGTGTTTGAGAATAAGGTGCTTAGGAAAATATTTGGGGCTAAGCGGGATGAAGTTACAGAAGAATGGAGAAAGTTACACAACACAGAACTGCACGCATTGTATTCTTCACCTGACATAATTAGGAACATTAAATCCAGACGTTTGAGATGGGCAGGGCATGTAGCACGTATGGGCGAATCCAGAAATGCATATAGAATGTTAGTTGGGAGACCGGAGGGAAAAAGACCTTTAGGGAGGCCGAGACGTAGATGGGAGGATAATATTAAAATGGATTTGAGGGAGGTTGGGTATGATGATAGAGACTGGATTAATCTTGCACAGGATAGGGACCGATGGCGGGCTTATGTGAGGGCGGCAATGAACCTTCGGGTTCCTTAAAAGCCATTTGTAAGTAAGTAAGTGAGAGAAGTGGGAAAAAAACCAGAGGCGGTATGCTAACCCAAGATTTTCCCCTGGCATACTTCAATTTATATCCTTCCCTTACGACACAATGTAGGCCTACATGATTTATAGGCCTACATATACATTGTTTCGTGCAGTGAATAACGCGAATTTTTTAAGTTTATGCAACACATTAAATTTCTTAATAAAATAATTTTAAGTTACTTAAGTTTACTAGATTATTTTGCAATGTCCATTGAGACCTATAATTTAAAATAATGTTAAAGCTTCAAAGTCCCTTACTTAATTATTAGTAGAAAGTGCAAAAAGAAAAAAAAATGACAAGGTCACTAAAATGGCAACAATGGTCTTCGCAAACTTAGACCACAGTCTTCTATACTTGAATTTGACTTATCAAATAAACGTGTCTAAATCACCGTCTAAATACACGTTGAATACAGTTCCAGAAGGCTGTGGTTTAGTTCTGCGAAGCAAACAGATAGTACTCTTTGCTGTGAAGGAATGTATAAACAAATTTTTACGGATGACATTTTTTCAGTGACTGCATGTTGTTTTTTACTAACGATATGTTTTCTGGCCATAGAAACCAGTAGCGGTATTCCATACTGGTGCATACCGTCTCACTTCCCTTACTGATAATAATAATATTGATAATATAAATTTTTTATTATTATTTGTTTAGTATGCTGTCTTTTGGCAATCCTTACTGAAGGGCTACCCTTGTGGAATTTATATATTTATATATTACAAAAAATGGCAAATGGAAGTTCTCCAACAAGCCATGCTTTAGCAACCAACCAATCATATTACAAAAATGGTTCCTATAAGTGACCTAGTATATAGGTGAATGGTGGTTTGTGGTGTACCGTAATTTATAGGTGGTTATTTTTAAATTTTATATTCTGAAAAACATCTTCAAATATAATAAATGTTTTAAATTTAAATTACTGTACTTCTAGGCTTACTGTGTAACAGAACCTGGAACAGGATCCGATGTGAATGGTGTCAAGACACGAGCAGAAAAGAAAGGAGATGAATATATTATTAATGGAGAGAAAATGTGGATTACTGGAGGAGGCGAAGCAAACTGGTTAGTATTTATCTCTCTTAACTTACATGGCACAATATATTAAGTCTTTACTAAACACATTTCTAGTTTTCGTATTCCAATTTTGCTATAGTAAAATATTTGGCGAATTAACAGCAAAAAATATTAACTGTAACACAATCCAGATAGTATTGAAGTGTTTCACCATTTAAATTCTTTAGAAAAGTTAAAAATATTTTATTGTTGGAACAGATGCATTATAGGACCCACCCTAAATATAAAAATATGCTAAGCCACAAAAAAAGGTCAACGGAAGTTGCGTTTCGATCAATTAAATGATCGATATATATTGTTTTCAGGTTATTTGTAAGAAGTCGTCGCTGAACGATTCACATCGTTTATAGTTCACTTCTAGGGTATTGTTACACAACAAAATGGATGCACTGAACGATTCACATCATTTATAGTTCACTTCTGTGAACGATTCCATTGTCTATTGTTACACAACACACTAAACCTGGAGTAATTTAAGCTTATTAATCAAATAAATAATTCTACTTACTGTTTTTTTATGCTCACCTGTATGTAATTTATATTTTATACATATTTCATTGTTATTTTCCATCCGAAGATCATTAAGAACGATGAATATTACTTAATATCTCCTATCTTTCTTCAAATAGTGTTTATATGCCATGTTAATTTTCATTTGTTTTCATAAGTTAACAATGATGCACATTGGGAGCAACTTATAAGAAATTATTTTCCTACACAATCCATGCTATATTCACGTTGTTTTGGAATTATTAATCGAAGATGGTTTGCTTATTGTTTATTACATGCACATTTGTATGTAATTTCTATTCCATACGGTTTTTTTCTATCCCCCGATCATTAAGAACGGTGAATATTGTTCATGTGCTTGTTTCTTGTATTTCTTAAAATAATGTTATGTGGCATGTTAGTTTTTATTTGTCGTTATTTACGTAAAAATGATGCGCCAAAAAAATAAAAAATAATAATAATTTCGTACTCACTCCACATCCTATGTATTCACATTTGTTTTTCAGTGACTTATTAAAGAATGTACCGGTATTTAAAAGACTAATAATTTAGAAACATGTTACATAAATCATCCTTGTGCCAAAAGAGAATGCTCCCTGGACCAAACTGTCGTATTTTGCAGTAGTCGTCAGTACTCGCTGAAATGGGTAATAATAATATAATAAAATAATGTTGTACGTAGCATTTAGAAACATGTTACATAAATCATCCTTGTGCCATAAGAGAATGCTCCCTGGACCAAATTATCGTATTTTGCAGTGGTCGTCAGTACTCGCTGAAATGGGTAATAATATAATATAATTGTTTTGCACGTAGCAAGCGGGGTATTGGGGCTGCAAGCCCTGGTGATGATCCTACGTGTAGCACATGATGTAAAAAGCAGGGTATCGGGGCTCCAAGCCCCGATGATGATCCGATGTGTAGCACATGATGTAAAAAGCGGGGTACCGATGATGATCCGACGTGTAACACATGACGTAGAAAGCGGGGTATCGGGGCTGCAAGCCCCGATGATGATCCGACGTGTAACACATGACGTAGAAAGCGGGGTATCGGGGCTGCAAGCCCCGATGATGATCCGACGTGTAACACATGACGTAGAAAGCGGGGTATCGGGGCTGCAAGCCCCGATGATGATCCGACATGTAGCACATGGTGAAAAAAGCGGGGTATCGGGGCTGCAAGCCCCGATGATGATCTGACTTGTAGCACATGATGGAAAAAGCGGGGTATCGGGGCTGCAAGCCCCGATGATGATCCGACATGTAGCACATGATGAAAAAAGCAGGGTATCGGGGCTGCAAGCCCCGATGATGATCTGACTTGTAGCACATGATGAAAAAAAGCGGGGTGTCGGGCACTTAAAAGTGCCTTTTCGAAAGCATGGTGATGCGCATTTGACAAACGCAGTGTACTTACTTTCTAATAATCCCTTTTTATTTTTCGTTATTTACGTAAAAATGATGCGCCAAAAAATAATAATTTCGTACTCACTCCACTTCCTATATTCACATTTGTTTTTCAGTGATTTATTAAAGAATGTACCGGTATTTAAAAGACTAATAATTTAGAAACATGTTACATAAATCATCGTTGTGCCAAAAGAGAATATTCCCTGGACCAAATTATCGTATTTTGCAGTGGTCGTCAGTACTCGCTGAAATGGGTAATAATATAATATAATTATGTTGTACGTAGCAAGATCGATTATTCAATTGATAAGATATTTTATGAGGTTGTCATGACTGAGATATCTATTGTCAATTGCTTTTATTTGTCAGAAGGCCTTGACTGACGGGTATATAAGGACCGGCGCTCTTAGAGGTGGAGGTCGGGGTTTGGGATGGCCCACAAGTAACAAGAGGATAAGGGAGAGACACCTAGTATTTTAAAGATTTATATCGTTCACTAGATGAGTTGATTCAACTAACCTGGAAATAATGTGAATCGTTCACTAGATGAGTTGATTCAACTAACCTGGAAATAATGTGAATCGTTCACTAGATGAGTTGATTCAACTAACCTGGAAATAATGTGAATCGTTCAGCGACGACTTCTTGTAAATAACCTGTTTTCATTATGTTGCCAACCAATCAAAATTGTTGTAAATTATTTTGATCATAATCATGGCGGCAATTTCGAATGCTATAGTTAAATATAAAAAAGAAGTGGATCAAATTCTTCCTCTTGATTTAAAATGTAGGCCTCGAAATGGAAATTATGGAATTATAAATAAGTTGTAAACTTTTTAGTAGCTTTATCCATGAATAAAGACATGTAGGCTATGTTTATGGTTTTTTTTTTTTTAATGCGAATGTGATTTACTTAGGAGTGAAATGTTTTGCGAAACATGCAATCCTGGGATGAGACTGAAGAAATTCAAAAGTAAACGAGATGAACTCCTGTGGAGATGTCATTGGAAATTACAAGGTATTAAATTATAGACACAGGAATGCTGTATCGTAGCACTTTGTGAAATCACTTGGATAACGGAGAAGATGAAACAGAACATCTCCAGTGAAGTCCATGGTAAAATGCTAATTTTACACCAATTTTGTTTTTAATTCTTTGGTCCAGGGAAAATACTAGTAAAAATGTGTTTTTGTGAAAGACCAATATTTTCCCTGGACCAAAAATGCAGTATAAATTGAGTAGAATTGGTATTTTATAATATATTATAAAGATGACTAATATGAACTTAATTTTATTGTTGTATTAATACCAATGTTGTATTGTTTGAAAGTTTAATGTTACTGTGTTTAAAGTTTAGCTTTGGTTTGTTTCAACTTTATTTTGAATAAAATTTAATATATTGTATAACAAAGGTGACTAATATGAGCTTAATATCATTATTGTTGGTTTTATTAAATTATACATGTTTATAGTACTATATGTATTTAGTATTGTTGAGATGGCATACCTGATATAATAATCGAAAATAGACAATATATAATCGATACTATGGAATACTCGGGGTGGGTCCTATAATGCATCTGTTCCTTATTATTTTTTGTCAGGTACTTTGTGTTGGCTCGAACGCATTCAGATCCCAAGTGCCCAGCAGCCAAAGCTTTCACAGGTTTCATTGTGGAGCGAGATACACCAGGAGTTACACCAGGGAGAAAGGTGAGCCCAGATAAGAAAATGTACGCACATGTATTAAATCCAGGGAAATATTCTGCTGCGCCTTTTTGTTGTTCAGAGCTGAGCAAGATTCGGACTTCTTGATTTCAGGAAATCAACATGGGACAGCGGTGCTCTGATACAAGAGGCATCAAGTTCGAAGATGTCCGTGTTCCTAAAGAAAACGTCCTCTTGGGGGAAGGAGCAGGCTTCAAAATTGCAATGGGAGCATTCGACAAGACCAGACCAGGTGTAAGTAGCATGTTTTCATGTTTAATACCTTCATATGATTCGAACTGATTCTTTAGGAAAAGCCTACCTTTTCACAAATATTCAGTATATTTTACCTGTGGCCAGTTTGTTACAGTAATATATAAAGTGGATAATAAAAACCATCTGCAAACATGACATTGTCCTCCTCGACTTTCTCTTTTCTCCCCATATTCCCCTCGTCCTTCTCGTGTTTCCCTTGTCCTCGTCGTCTCCTTCTCATACTCGTCTTCCTTTTGTACTCTTCGCCTTCCCCTTATTCTCCTTGTATACCCCTTGGTTTCCTTACAGTTTTTCCTTGTGTTTCTTATATTCCCTTTTTTCTCCTTGTATTTCGCTTCTTCTCCTTGTATTCTCTTTTTTTCTTTTCTTGTATTCTTGTATTCCCTTATTCTCCTTGTATTTCCTCAGTTTTCCTGTATTTCCCTAATTTTCCTTGTATTTCCCTTGTTCTCCTTTTATTCTCTTTGTTTTCCTTGTATTCCCCTTGTTTTTCTTGTATTCCTCTTGTTTTTCTTGTATTCTCCTTTTTCTCCTTTTATTCCCCTTGTTTTCCTTGTATTTTCCTTCTCCTTTTATTACTCTTGTTCTCCTTGTATTCCCTTCCATTTCCCTGTATTCTGTTTGTTTTTCTTGTATTTTCCTTGTTCTCCTTTTATTCCCTTTGTTCTCCTTGTATTCACCTTGTTTTCCTTGTATTCCCCGTGTTTTTCTTGTATTCCTCTTGTTTTCCTTGTATTTCCCTTCTCCTTTTATCCCCTTGTATTCCCCTTGTTCTCCTTGTATTCCCATCCATCTCCCTGTATTCCGTTTGTTTTTCTTGTATTTTCCTTGTTCTCCTTTTATTCCCTTTGTTCTCCTTGTATTCCCCTTCTTTTCCTTGTATTCCCCTTGTTTTTCTTGTATTCCTCTTGTTTTCCTTGTATTTCCCTTCTCCTTTTATTCCCCATGTTTTCCTTGTATTCTCCTTGATCTCCTTTTATTCCCCTTGTTTTCTTTGTATTTTCCTTCTTTTATTCCCCTTGTTCTCCTCGTATTCCCCTTGTTTTCCTTTTATACCCCTTCTCCTTTTATTCCCCTTGTTCTCCTTCTATTCCCCTTGTTTCCTTGTATTCTCCTTGATCTCCTTTTATTCTCCTTGATCTCCTTTTATTCCCCTTGTTTTTCTTGTATTTTCCTTCTTTTATTCCCCTTGTTCTCCTCGTATTCCCCTTGTTTTCCTTGTATTCCCCTCGTTTTTCTTGTATTCTCCTTGCTCTCCTTTTATTCCCATTGTTTTCCTTGTATTTTCCTTCTTTTATTCCCCTTGTTTTTCTTGTATTTTCCTTGTTCTCATTTTATTCCCTTTGTTCTCCTTGTATTCCTTGTTCTTTTATTCCCCTTGTTTTCCTTGTATTTCCCCTTGTTCTCCCTGCATTTTTCTTACCCTACTTTTATTCCCCTTGTTTTCCTTGTATTCTCCTTTTTTCTTGTATTCTCCTTGTTCTCCTTTTATTCCCCTTGTTTTCCTTGTATTTCCCTTCTCCTTTTATTCGCTTTGTTCTCCTTGTATTTCCCTGTATTCCCTTTGTTTCTCTTGTATTTTCCTTGTTCTCCTTTTATCTCTTTGTTCTCCTTGTATTCCTTGTTCCTTTATTCCCCTTGTTTTCCTTGTATTTCCCTTGTTCTCTCTGCATTTTTCGTACTCTACTTTTATTCCCCTTGTTTTCCTTGTATTTCCCTTGTTCTCCCTGCATTTTTCTTACTCTACTTTTATTCCCCTTGTTTTCCTTGTATTTCCCTTGTTCTCCCTGCATTTTTCTTACTCTACTTTTATTCCCCTTGTTTTCCTTGTATTTCCCTTGTTCTCCCTGCATTTTTCTTACTCTACTTTTATTCCCCTTGTTTTCCTTGTATTTCCCTTGTTCTCCCTGCATTTTTCTTACTCTACTTTTATTCCCCTTGTTTTCCTTGTATTTCCCTTGTTCTCCCTGCATTTTTCTTACTCTACTTTTATTCCCCTTGTTTTCCTTGTATTTCCCTTGTTCTCCCTGCATTTTTCTTACTCTACTTTTATTCCCCTTGTTTTCCTTGTATTTCCCTTGTTCTCCCTGCATTTTTCTTACTCTACTTTTATTCCCCTTGTTTTCCTTGTATTTCCCTTGTTCTCCCTGCATTTTTCTTACTCTACTTTTATTCCCCTTGTTTTCCTTGTATTTCCCTTGTTCTCCCTGCATTTTTCTTACTCTACTTTTATTCCCCTTGTTTTCCTTGTATTTCCCTTGTTCTCCCTGCATTTTTCTTACTCTCCTTTTATTCCCCTTATTTTCCTTGTGTTTCCCTTGTTTTTTCTTGCACTTACAAGTGATCACACTCACAAGTAGTATTATGTAAAGATATGCAACATAGCAAAGCCCCTGTCAATTTTTTTAACTACCGGTAGGTCTGGCTCAGCATATAGTTTCGTTTTTTGCTCTATTGATGCATCTGGGGATCTCAGTAATGAGCTGCGGTGTCAGTAACTTGAGAAGACATTCAAAGTGATCACTCTCCCTCTAGATATGCCATAACACCAGTGCACAGTGCAGGCAGAGATGAAAAGAGTAATTTGGGAAGGTAGGATATTCGATGAGGACATAAAGGAAGTGGTGTTTGAAGTTTGAACATCGCATGCACTAGTGAAAGTATAAGTTGCCCCATTTGGTTGTGAAAAAATTTCAAGATAGGGGTAGTTAATTTTTTTAACGTGGTCTGTCATTCCCTATGTTCGCAGACAACATTTAGTATCCTCTCTTAATTCACATTTGTATATGTACGGAATTTTTAAATACCAGAACTCTTATTAATGATTTCGATAATGTAAATTTGCATACAAAATAGTATTTGAATCTTACTAAAGGTTGGTTCACAATAAAACGGAAACGGAAACGACAGCGGGAATGAGAACAGAAATGTTAAAATAAATGTATTTAAATGTGAGCACTCACAATAGTTAATTGTGAATGCTCACATTTAAATACATTTATTTTAACAATATTTCCGTTCTCGTTGTCGTTTCCGTTTCTGGTTTATTGTGAACCAGCCTTAATTTAATATAAAGAAAAGTATTTTATCATCATAATTGTTATTTTGTATTGCACTTTATTGATGTATAAAAGAAATTTATGCTAGTGAAGAATTACAAGAAAAAATTGCAACCTGTGTGGTTGATTGTAAAAAAAAAGATTCAAAACAGGAACTTAGTACTCCAGAATGCACAAATTTCTACAACAGGTTGCATCAGGAGCTACAGGTTTGGCTCAACGAGCTCTGGATGAAGCAACGAAGTATGCCTTGGAGAGGAAGACTTTTGGAGTCCCGATAGCACACCACCAGGCAAGTATTAAGTTATAAGAATTATGTTCTGCTGTAACCACTGAGACCTTCAAGACATGAAAGTTAACGCCTCTACTCACTCCATTCCACCAGCTTTCCTCCCATCATGTCAAACTGCAGGCCACGAACCTTGCCGAATAGGGGTGTTGCCAAACTTCCGCCAAACAGTGTCATGTCTCTTGAAGATTGCTTATTAATAATGTGAGGTTAATTATAATTACTTATTCATAATTTAATTTAAGTATATCTAATGACGCTAATTAACTTCTACGATTAATTGGAGATAATTATGATTACAGTGGATATTTGTTGGTTAAATGGAATTTATGTGAAGGGAATCTATTTCGTTTCTAAAAAGAAATGTTTTCGTCATAAATACTTTTTCTTCACCTTATTATCTTATTTTGTTAGGTTTGGAACGTGATCTTGAAGGCCTAATAAAATTATAAAATTGTAGGAATGAATGAACACACAGTCATGTACCCTCTTTCTTTCTCATCTGGGCTAAGGACCGGCTATGGCGAAGTTAATACATACTATAGAACATTACATAGTGATAATGTGCAGGAGTTCTAATTTATTCTTATGAAAATAATTTACATATTTACAAAAGAACAAGACTTGTATTATGCATGACATAACAGAGGGCATATCCCGGACATATCTGAATCTGAGTCACTACTATTGCTGCTGCTGCTGTCTTCACCCAAGTTGATAACAAATCTAGCTACTTCCTCTTCTATTAATCCGTAACGTTTCTTTCCCACCTTAGAAATGTATTGCTTTCCTCGCAACCTTCAATAATTTCTTCAAAGTCGGAACTTCTTTCTGCATGGTATAAAATTCTTGTATCTTTCTTCTTAAAATATATCACTCCATATCATCTACAAGAATTAAAGATTCCCTTGGTCTCTTCCTCCCTGGTGATTCTAGCTTTTCATCTCCTGCACAGACTCCCTCTCGCCTGATTTTCTTTATTAGGTGTTCTGACCTGCCTATATAAATTACATAAAAATGTTGTATTATATCAGTATTAGTTAAGTAAGTAATTTTAATACATAATCGATTGAAATAAAATAAGCCTCATCTATGATCGCAGCTGCTCTTTTCGTTGCCTGATATAGAGGAAACAGATATTGAACTGTTTGTTTCTCTTCATCGAAAAATGCTATTACTTGCTTAATAATATTTTTTTCATCGCTCCGTGCTACAGCATAGATGTTGAGTTGACAACACTGGACTGCAAGTGCAAATAAACTGAAGAAGGTTCAAAATTGTGAGCAGTGGGGCAGAGAAAGGGAGAGAGATAGAAAAGAGAGAGATAGGAATGCAAGGAGGGAAATGAATTACCGAGGCTGAAAAGGAATTAGGGTTCAGTTCGCATATCTTACGGGGGGGCACAGATCCGATGGTCCCACTATAGTAATTATACACCTGGTAGCAGCCCTTTAATGGACCTCACTAAAGTACACCTATTCATTAAATTCAGGTGTTCTACCAATCAGAAAACACCATTGTAGCAATATGAAAGCGCAAGTATTGATTATTCTCGGATATGCAATCGAAAGATAACTAACGAACATCACGGAGGCTGGAAATCCAATACTGTCTCAGAAGATTATGTTCTGTTACTATAATAATTAGCGTTAATTGTAAATAATATTCAAATAAATTCAATTTGTCATCTCGTTTTTCAATGTCTAAATCAATTTCAAGGTTATATCAAGATTAATGTTTATTTTACTCTCTAGATTATATCAAGGTCAATGATATTTTAATGGGTACACGGGAAAAACGAACAATGTCACAATGCTCTTAAGGGTGATGTCGTTATCTAATTCACTGTATTACTACAAACTTTAGTGTTATTTTTATTAAAAGTGGTAAAGGAGAATTAAAACCACGGATACATCCATCATTTCCTTCATTTCAAGTAGAAACACCAATAAATTTTGCAGTAATATACTGAAATAGATCACTATCCCACCTCTAATGGAAATGTGACATTGTTCATTTTCCCCGTGTACCCTTCATTTGTTTCTCGGAAAAAATCATTACTTTCGCGTCTGCGCACATCTCACAATTTACGAGATATTGCACAAGGTCAGTTCCGCTCCCCAGTCAGATAAGAATAACATGAATACTCAGTGGCGGCTCGTGATAAAATATTATGTGTGTTCACAATTTTGTGGTTCCAAAATCGAAGAGAATTTGAAATCGTATGTTTAGTCTAATATGAAATGACATGATTCCAATGTTTCACTATCGAAAAAAATCGTATATAAATTCAAAACAACATATAATAATAATAATAATAATAATAATAATAATAATAATAATAATAATAATCAGTGGCGGCTCGTGATAAAATATTATGTGTGTTCACAATTCTGTGGTTCCAAAATCGAAGAGAATTTGAAATCGTATGTTTAGTCTAATATGAAATGTCATGATTCCAATGTTTCACTATCGAAAAAAACCGTTATTTACAAACGCGTGTGTTCAGTAATATATTTTGATTCACAACACACTGATACAGTATAGCCTATACCAGTACTGTAATCCCACTCGCATAGATTACTATAAATACATGCCAGTAAATATTATTCTTAAATATTATACACTGCCATACAGATATTTAAATTCATACCACCGCCACAGTCAGCCAGCACGTGTTTGAAAGCCAAATTATGCTATTATGCTGACACTGAAGTATAGTAATTCACAAACTACACTCTCGTAGCAGCACTGTACACACATAGACGTAAGTAAACGTTCCTACAGTCAAATGCTGACATCTACAGGCTATTAAATTTCCTCCTCGAGATATAGCACGTGAACGACAGGCACCGATGCACCTGACATCTGTAGGATAGATACTCATCATGTTCACTTAACGCTTTGTGCTCTTGACGAGTCATAAGCGGCCAGCTAAAGACAATTTTCTCCCGCACATGCGTGAAATTCCTGTAACCATCTCGAAAAGAGCACGGCTTGTACGTGAACGGATGTTGCCAAGTTTACATAAGAAGTTTATGCAAGATGCGGGAAGTTTATACTCGATTCTGATATAGATCCCCACTACGTCAATACGGTATCAAATAATAAAACTAGTCGTGCATTAATGGAAACAAGGTGTTCACATGCTCTTGTGCTCTTATTGACGCACCGCCACTGTGAATACTTATGAATAATTTCAAGTTAGAAATATGGTCGAGCATAAAAAGTCGTATGAAACTTGCCTATAATGGTAATTAAGACGCTCGTATGAAAATTATGAAACACGCTTGCTCTCGTTTCATAAACATACTCGCATCTTAATTACTACCATTATAGGCTCGTTGCATAATGTACTATTTTTGTCGTTTTCACTAATATTGTTGTTACTATTGTAACTTTTGTGCTATCCTATTATTGGCTAATTGCTGTTGACCGAGCACAATTAGTAAAACTATTATTATTATTATTATTATTATTATTATTTATTATTATTTATTATTATTATTATTATTATTATTATTATTATTATTATACATTTTTTAAAACTTTGCTAACATAGAAGAGTCATTAAATAATCTCCCTTGAATATACAGGCTATTGCCTTCATGTTGGCTGACATGGCAATGAACATAGAGACTGCAAGACTTGCATGGCAAATGGCGGCCTGGCAGACGGACAATGGCATCAGGAACTCCTATATGTCATCCATTGCAAAGGCCCATGCAGCTGACATGGCCAACAAATGCGTGTCAGATGCCGTCCAGGTGAGAATATGTGGCAATTATAAGTGAGTTGTGATTGACCAGCTGGGGAAGAACTTTGTGTTTGAAACTTTTGAATATTATTTATTCAGATATTTGGAGGAGTTGGTTTCAACTCTGAATATCCTGTAGAGAAGCTGATGAGAGATGCCAAGGTCTACCAAATCTACGAAGGAACATCCCAGATTCAACGTCTGGTTATTTCCAGACACATCATTGATGCCGCCAAACAGAAAGCTTGAGTTAATTCCTGTTGAAAGTCGAATAAAACAAATTTATTCAGATGGTAAAAGATTGATACTCTTATAATTAGAGACAAGAATTCCATGCAAATGTATATTTTTTATAGGAACGTAGGACATAGCTCAAACTTGTCCATTTCATTACTTTCCAGTTACAAATATGTGTACTTTTTCCGTGCATATTTGCATGTTTTGGAGATAAAAACATGCATAATGCATATTTAAGCGATTTTTAGCTTAATAAAGCTTATAATATACATTAAATTAAGTTTAAATGCATGTTTTAATGTTTTTGAGTGGAAACCTCAGTTTCTCGATTTTTATGTCCCTTATTTTAGGAATCAGGGTTGAAGAAGGAAAAGAAAAAAAAACTAAATAACAGAAAAACTAAAGAAAATGTTAAGATTTTCACAATAAGATGTTAGAAGACCTTTCGGTCAATCTAGAGCATCCACCAGCCACTAAACGAATATTGCACTCCTTTTTCACTGCCTATGTGCCGCTATAAACCAATTTTCAATACTTTTATCACAACCACAACACATTTCAAATCTTATTGTACAATATATAGAGAATTATTACTACATTAACTCATTCAGTACATCACGAAACATGTAAAATGTAATTATTATGAAAGTCGCCATTGCTTCTTCTTCGAATTAGTAGTATTAGTATGATCCACTTCCACTAGATGGAAACCGACACGATTGGCAGAGTCTGCAATACATGAAAATGAAATGATACTAAATTTTAGGAATGTTGCTACAGGTGTGTAGTATTATGTGACAGGTTAGGTTATATTTGATTAGGTGTGTGTTATGTGACAGGATAGGTTGGGTTTGATTAGGTGTGTAGTATTATGAGAAGGATTAGATTAGGTTTGATTAGGTGTGTATATTATTACTATGTTGGCAACACTGAAATCCACTGTTACATTAAAGAAATATGACGGTATTCTTCGTTCACGCACGACGATTTTCATATATAAGTAAGGTACGTATTTAGGGTGGGTTGGGCGGGCTTACAGCTCTCCCAGTGATCACATCAATTTCTACTACTCAATACTTTGAATCCAAGGCATATTTTTTTTATTTATTTATTAGTGGCTGGGACATAAGAAAGATTCACCGGCCTTTCCCTGGACGTAAATTCACTTTTACAACACTTTACCGACGACCCTCTATAGACTGTGTGTCATAAATGGATTTATTAAGTTGGATATTTTGGGGACAGTAGAGAGGGAAATATAGAGAGTTCAAGGAAACTGCCGACAAATAATTTAGGTCAAAAGCACCCTCTTTCAGGGAAGTTATAAATTCTCTCCTTTTTCCAGCACTAGTAGCAATTTAGATTCTCCTAAAATTGGAATCATTTGCTAAACTGTCTTTGCAGTGTGTGAACCTCGTAAGAGGTTAATGTGTTTATTTATTCTGTTTGCGTGTGTTAATGTGGTTCTAATATGCTTCCAATTAAAAGTTCCAAAAGTGTACTCTTTGCACAGTGGATTAAACGAAAGGTTTTTTTTTTTTTTTAGATCCGATGGGGATGTTGTATTCTGCGATTGTTGCAATAAAGAGGTAAACACTGCTATTCTGTTTCCGAATATTTCCTATGGCAGTTGTTCTTTCTAAAAATTACTAAACTTCTTTAAAATAATTAACTAAATTACGATATCCGTTTTTAAGTCGTATCTAGGTAACCGTAAGGTCTATTATAATTTCAGATGAAATGTACTGAAAATTTCCAAGTCGACCAGCATATCGCATCTGCTTCACATATTGCTAGAATGCAAAAAAGGAAAGAATATGCAAAGAATTCCATAGATCCCTCAGTTATGCCCGTGGAAAGTGGGTGTAGCGGCGAAAAACAAACTGGACAGGGTCATAAATTCGAACCCGGACTACGGATTCTTTTGTTCAGTGAAGAAGGTTATTTGTGGCAAAAACTTGAATGAAGAATTTGATCTAACACTGTCACAAATATGTTCATTCAAGTTTGCACCCATAAACTTCTTGCAATGTGCCTACAAATGACTGACAACCGCAGGAACTTCACAGAAATCAATTTATAAATGATGTTAATTGTGCAAAAAAATGAAGTGAGATAAGACATTTGGAACAAAAATGAAAGTGCATATTTTAATGTATTTTTCGCTTGATTATGCATGTTTCATAGTTCGATAGCGCATGAATACATGAATATTTAGGGATTTTATAGTGCATGAAATTCTCGTCTCAAGTTATGATGATTGGAAAATGCAGACTGAATTACATTTAATGAGGAATACAACAAGTTTCTTTTATGCTCGACCATGCCCAAATGTAGTAATTATACACCTGGTAGCAGCCCTTTAATGGACCTCATTAAAGTACACCTATTCATTAAAGTTCAGGTGTTCCACCAATCAGAAAACACCTTTGTAGCAATATGAAACCGCAAGTATCGATTATTCTCGGATATGCAATCGAAAGACAACTAGTGAAACGTCATGGAGGCTGGAAATCCAATACTGTCGCAGAAGGTTATGTTCTGTAACTATAATAATTAGCGTTAATTGTAAATAATATTCAAATAAATTCAATTTGTCATCTCGTTTTTCAATGTCTAAATCAATTTCAAGGTTATATCAAGATTAATGTTTATTTTACTCTCTAGATTATATCAAGGTCAATGACATTTGTTTCTAGGGAAAAATCAATACTTTCGCGTCTGCGCACATCTCACAATTTACGAGATATTGCACAAGGTCATTTCCGCTCCCCAGTCAGATAAGAATAATTTCAAGTTAGAAATATGGTCGAGCATAAAAAGTCGTATGAAACTTGCCTATAACGGTAATTAAGATGCTCGTATGAAATTTATGAAACTCGCGCTCGTTTCATAAACATACTCGCGTCTTAATTACTACCATTATAGGCTTGTTGCATAATGTACTATTATTGAACATTATGAATCGTATTATGTTTTTTTTGTCAATAAAAAATGTAGTTTTGCATTATTTAATAATGCTGTATCAGATATCATAAAAAAAATCACTGTGTGATATCATCTGCAAAGCTGGTAGTAAAATACAACAGCTTTGTAATTTAGTTTTTTTGTTGTTGGTATTGTTTATTATCTATTTTCTTACAAGCCTTTGAGTACCCAATGACCTTTTTTCTGTTTAAGTTTCTGATGGCTTATTTATCGCCAAACGAACCTAGTGCCTTGTGTCTGATATAGATTTACTAAATAATGACCACAGAAACGAGGATAAACTTTTCCAGATGCTGCTCCAAACAGCATTCTCTTTTTGTTGTATTTTAGTCATTTATGAAATAAGTACCGGTATTGAACAATGCAAATAAGTTTTATACGAGAGATTTTATAACATAATATACATACAGTATTTTGTAGCTCATGTTTTCGACAGTGATTGTTGTAATTTTTGTTGTATACATGAAGTTTGTTGAACCTGTGAGCCATTTTATATCAAACATGTTTCTGATTGACACTGCAGAAAACAATATATGGTATACTTTGTTACGTACTGTGATGTTTTTCTTCTGTATTTACCTGCAAGAAGCTATCATTTTATTTCTTCATGGATTTCAACAGACATTTTAAAAGATCTGGCCTGACAACGCTACTGAGCCTGGTGAGTATTAAATAACTTGTGTGATATTGTGTTGGTTTCTGACATTACTATTTTGGCTGACTGGAGTCCTAGGAAAGTATGTACAGACCCAGAAACAAAATTTGGGCCACCTGAATTTTTGAAGTTCCAGTTTTAACATACTGCGCATGCTCAGTGCATTTTCTGGTAAAAAATAAATTCATTTAAAAAATGGTCATATATCAGCATATTGCTTTAACACAAAATAAAAAAATATTATTTATTAAAGAATGTAGTTGAAAGAGCATGATATTGCAAACATGAGTTTCAGCAATAAAATAAAAGAAAGAGAACATGAAAAAGTTGAAAAGAGTAGGAGTTATGAAGGAAATACTTCATCACTACACAGTGAACTGTCACCATTTTGGATTTTGAAAAAATATATAAGTAATTTTTTTTATTGTAAAATATTTTTTTCATATAGCAAAAGAACAGTGTTTTACACCTACTAATTTTCATTATTGTACAAGTTACACTTATTGAATTTGGTATTCCCAAGAAACTAGTTCGATTAATTAAAATGTGTCTCAGTGAAACGTATAGCAGAGTTCGTATAGGTCAGTTTCTGTCAGATGCGTTTCCAATTCACTGTGGGCTAAAGCAAGGAGATGCACTATCACCTTTACTTTTTAACTTTGCTCTAGAGTAGCCTATGCCATTAGGAAAGTCCAGGATAACAGAGAGGGTTTGGAATTGAACGGGTTACATCAGCTGCTTGTCTATGTAGATGACGTGAATATGTTAGGAGAAAATACACAAACGATTAGGGAAAACACGGGAATTTTACTTGAAGCAAGTAAAGAGATAGGTTTGGAAGTAAATCCCGAAAAGACAAAGTATATGATTATGTCTCGTGACGAGAATATTGTACGAAATGGAAATATAAAAATTGGAAATTTATCTTTTGAAGAGGTGGAGAAGTTCAAATATCTGGGAGCAACAGTAACAAATATAAATGATACTCGGGAGGAAATTAAACACAGAATAAATATGGGAAATGCCTGTTATTATTCGGTTGAGAAACTTTTATCATCCAGTCTCCTGTCGAAAAATCTGAAAGTTAGAATTTATAAAACAGTTATATTACTAGTTGTTCTGTATGGTTGTGAAACTCGGACTCTCACTTTGAGAGAGGAACAGAGATTAAGGGTGTTTGAGAATAAGGTGCTTAGGAAAATATTTGGGGCTAAGATGGATGAAGTTACAGGAGAATGAAGAGTTACACAACACAGAACTGCACGCATTGTATTCTTCACCTGACATAATTAGGAACATTAAATCCAGACGTTTGAGATGGGCAGGGCATGTAGCACGTATGGGCGATGCATATAGAGTGTTAGTTGGGAGGTCGGAGGGAAAAAGACCTTTAGGGAGGCCGAGACGTAGATGGGAAGATAGTATTAAAATGGATTTGAGGGAGGTGGGATATGATGATAGAGAATGGATTAATCTTGATCAGGATAGGGACCAATGGCGGGCTTATGTGAGGGCGGCAATGAACCTGCGGGTTCCTTAAAAGGCAGTAAGTAAGTACAAGTTATATTTATGGAGCAAGAAATGTTGAATATTTCCAAAATTTTACTGCGTAAGCTGTACTTCCCCTTAAAAATACTAGAAATTATTGTTGTTCACACAATTGTATATGAATCAAATATATATTCATACCAGAGCATGATATTACATAGACTGTTTGTAGAAATATTAAAGTTAGGTTGTCGACCTGGTTGGCAAGTTGGTATAGCGCTGGCCTTCTATGCCCAAGGTTGCGGGTTCGATCCCGGGCCAGGTCGATGGCATTTAAGTGTGCTTAAATGCGACAGGCTCATGTCAGTAGATTTACTGGCATGTAAAAGAACTCCTGTGGGACAAAATTCCGGCACATCCGGCGACGCTGATATAACCTCTGCAGTTGCGAGCGTCGTTAAATAAAACATAACATTTTTAAAGTTAGGTTTTTTTTTACAGAAGTAGGCCCACATTTGTTACAAGTTCGTGACTTGTAAAACAAAAATCTCACATACACATTAAAATCAGTATTTTGACTTTATTTTGTCAGGAAATGTAAATGTAAAATATCCAAAAAAGAAGTACGGTTATATGTATTTACTGACGTGTCATATTTGTATGATCAAATGAATGCTGGAGCTGGTATCTTCAGTGAACTCTTCTCCTTTTATGCAGCAGCCGGTCAATACAGTTCTTCCTTCATCAGAGAAGTCAAAGCAATCAGGATACCACTGAAGCAGTTAAATTATTTCCAAGATAAATTTGAAAAATCAGTTTCATTTGTAGACACCAAATCTACTATTCAAACCATAACTAATACGGAATTGTCGTATCTTCTCAAATAGAGGAATGTAGAACATTGTACAAACAGTTACTATCCAAGAAGAAGTTCATTGTTTTCCAGTGGATTCCTGGACATTGAGCCTGGAACGAAATTGCTGATGTTCTAATCAACAAAGACTCCCAAATCCTGCACCCAAAACAGGACCAACATCTTTCCGCACAGTAAAGAGATTTATCCATGTATTGTGGGTCCCTATCACCACGGCATGGCGCGTCCTCAGGTTGCGGATAGAGGAGACGGCCTCCAGATATGGAGGGTAGCTGCGAATATATTGAATAAGCAGTCGTGGACAGCCGATAAGGGGTGGTCCTCCAGCTTGGGGGTTGGGCGAAGGGCTAACAACCCATCACCGTAAAAAAACAGCTTGTTACGTATCCCTATAATAAGCCTCGGAATAGGACTGATTCTCTGGCACGACCACAGCAAAGGAATAAGGATTTGAGATTTGGCACTTGGAACGTAACTAGTCTTTATAGAACAGGAGGGGTAACATTAGTAGCAAAAGAACTAGCTAGATATAGAATAGACTTCGTGGGAGTACAAGAGGTTAGGCTAGATGGGAATGGCATATCACAAATAGGAGATTACTTGTTGTATTATGGGGAAGGAAACAATAATCACCAATTAGGAACAGGATTCTTTGTTCATAAAAGAATAAAATCAGCAGTAAAAAAGGTCGAATTTATCAGTGACAGGTTATCATATTTAGTACTTAAGGGTAGATGGTGCGACATCATAGTTATAAATGCTCACGCCCCTACAGAAGAGAAAGACGACCATATAAAGAATAGCTTCTATGAGGAATTGGAACATACTTTTGATCAGTTCCCTAGATATCACATGAAAATTTTATTGGGGGATTTCAACGCTAAAGTAGGACGGGAGGATATTTTTAGACCAACTATTGGAAAAGAGAGCCTACACGCAATTAGTAGTGACAATGGAGTTAGATTAGTCAACTTTGCCACATCGAAAAATTTAATTGTCAAAAGTACAACATTCCCCCATAAGGATATACATAAATATACTTGGACTTCTCCAGATGGATTGACACACAACCAAATCGATCACATCTTGATAGATAAACGGAGACATACTAGTATAGTAGATATTCGAACTTTCAGGGGTGCAGACTGTAATTCTGACCATTATTTGGTGATTGGAGAATTAAGAGAAAGATTATCAGTAGCCAAGCGAGTAGAGCAACAAGTTAATATTACTAAATTCAATATTTTGAAATTAAAGGACGAGGAAGCTAAGCAAAATTATCAGGTCGAAATTTCGAATAGGTTTGCCACTTTAGAAAGTTCCGACGAAGTTGAGAAAGAATTAGATGTTAATAGCGTGTGGGAAAATATCAGAGATAGTATCAAAATTGCAGCTGAGCAGAGCATAGGTTATTATGAAACTAGGAAAAAGAAACCGTGGTTTGATGAAGATTGTTGCATGGTAGTAGAAAGAAGGAAACAGGCAAAATTGAAATTCTTACAGGATCCAGTTGAGGAGAAGAGAGATAATTATTTCAATGAAAGACGGGAAGCAAGTCGTACACTTAGGAATAAAAAGAGAGGTTACTTGAAGGAAAAACTGAATGAGGTAGAAACAAATAGTAAGAATAAAAACATTCGAGATTTATATAAGGGTATAAAGGAATTTAAGAACGGATATCAGCCAAGGGTAAACGTGATCAAGGATGAGAATGGTGACTTGCTTGCAGACTCTCCATCAATCCTAAACAGATGGAAAAACTATTTTGCGCAACTACTAAATGTACATAGGCCAAATAGAAATGATCGGGACGAAATTGAAATACAAACTGCTGAGCCATTTATACCCGAACCCACGCTTTCAGAAGTCGAAATTGCGATAGAAAATCTGAAAAAGTACAAGTCTCCAGGTATCGATCAAATTCCAGCAGAATTAATACAAGAGGGTGGAAGTGCATTATATAGCGAAATTTATAAACTTGTACTTGCTATTTGGGAAAAGGAAATTGTACCAGAACAATGGAAGGAGTCCATAATTGTACCTATTTTTAAAAAGGGGGACAAAACCAACTGTGGTAACTTTCGAGGAATATCACTTTTGTTGACGTCGTACAAAATTTTGTCCAATATTCTTTTGAGAAGATTAACTCCGTACGTAGATGAAATTATTGGGGATCATCAGTGCGGTTTTCGGCGTAATAGATCGACTATTGATCAGATTTTTTGTATTCGACAGATAATGGAGAAAAAATGGGAGTATAAGGGTACAGTACATCACTTATTCATAGATTTCAAAAAGGCTTATGACTCTGTTAAGAGGGAAGCATTATATGATATTCTTATTGAATTTGGTATTCCCAAGAAACTAGTTCGATTAATTAAAATGTGTCTCAGTGAAACATACAGCAGAGTCCGTATAGGTCATTTTCTATCTGATGCTTTTCCAATTCACTGCGGGCTAAAGCAGGGAGATGCACTATCACCTTTACTTTTTAACTTCGCTCTAGAATATGCCATTAGGAAAGTTCAGGATAACAGGCAGGGTTTGGAATTGAACGGGTTACATCAGCTTCTTGTCTATGCGGATGACGTGAATATGTTAGGAGAAAATACACAAACGATTAGGGAAAACACGGAAATTTTACTTGAAGCAAGTAGAGCGATCGATTTGGAAGTAAATCCCGAAAAGACAAAGTATATGACTATGTCTCGTGACCAGAATATTGTACGAAATGGAAATATAAAAATTGGAGATTTATCCTTCGAAGAGGTGGAAAAATTCAAATATCTTGGAGCAACAGTAACAAATATAAATGACACTCGGGAGGAAATTAAACGCAGAATAAATATGGGAAATGCGTGTTATTATTCGGTTGAGAAGCTCTTATCATCCAGTCTGCTGTCGAAAAACCTGAAAGTTAGAATTTATAAAACAGTTATATTACCGGTTGTTCTTTATGGTTGTGAAACTTGGACTCTCACTCTGAGAGAGGAACATAGGTTCAGGGTGTTTGAGAATAAGGTGCTAAGGAAAATATTTGGGGCTAAGCGGGATGAAGTTACAGGAGAATGGAGAAATTTACACAACACAGAACTGCACGCATTGTATTCTTCACCTGACATAATTAGGAACATTAAATCCAGACGTTTGAGATGGGCAGGGCATGTAGCACGTATAGGCGAATCCAGAAATGCATATAGAGTGTTAGTTGGGAGACCGGAGGGAAAAAGACCTTTAGGGAGGCCGAGACGTAGATGGGAGGATAATATTAAAATGGATTTGAGGGAGGTGGGGTGTGATGATAGAGACTGGATTAATCTTGCACAGGATAGGGACCGCTGGCGGGCTTATGTGAGGGCGGCAATGAACCTTCGGGTTCCTTAAAAGCCATTTGTAAGTAAGTAAGTAAGTAAAGAGATTTATTCGTAAGACCATTATTAGTACTTCTCAAGGTCAACTATCAACAAGAACTATAGTCAAAGAGTGGGGTAAAACCATAAAATGTATCTCAGATTCTCTAAAGCCGTTGCAAAATTACTCCTCCTCACCAACCATGACTGTCTACGTCATCACTTGCATCACATCGACAAAATACCAAACCCACTATGTACACTGTGATCGGTGACGAATTCAGGGGGTGGTCTAGGGGGATATTCTCCTCCCAGATTCCAGGATGCCCCCCCCCTCCCCGGAGATTTCAGATAGTCCTTAATTCTTCTGACTTTATATTCATAATATGGTCTACTTTAATTTTCATTGAGAAATCCGAGCTTGGTTCCCAATGCTTTATTTATAATTAGAGCCCGGATGTTAGGCAAAATGCCTTTTTTAAACTGAGTGTACCGGTATGTATGAAAGACCTATTAGAGGTAAACACGTTTCCACACATTTGGGGACGATAGGCTCAACTTTTATTTTGCCTGTTTTACCTCCCGTTGCCTATTTGAAGGTTAAATACCTTTTTTAGCCTTTTTACGTAGTTATTGTACATTTTCTATACTTTTAATACATTTAAAATAAACCGCACATAAATTATTTAAAAAAACAAAAAAGAACGGTTGTAAAATTAAAAATATTTATTCACCTCACACAAATATTTGCTGAGAATCTTATTCTCCACCAATACATGTGTTTCCGAGAACTCGTAAACTTTTCTTCCCTACCGATTCCATCTTTTATGTCACTTAACAAAGATATTTGAACAGTATAATCCTCAGTGCTCAGGTCACTTCGGGGTTTACCAGCGAAAGAAAAGGGATGAGGGAAGTATTAAAAGCAAGTCTCCAGGTCCCATTACTGTTGTCACTTGCACACACAAGTCACGCGTACTTTGAAGTCTCTAATCCCTTCTCACACCCCTCTTTTTGAGACAACACACAGTCAGTTTTTCCCGATCTCTGAAAGAAAGTAGAGCTAGTCCTTCTGAAATAAGTTGTTTTAAGTTTGCTCCAATCGTAGAAAGATCTTTTTCCACCATGAAAAACGTTTTCTCTGACAGGCGGCTCACTATGACAGTTGACAACTTAGAAAAGCATCTTGTTGTGACATGTAACCAAGGAAAGTGAGTACTGTATGGGATAGTTTATTAAGTGCGATTGTCTATTCTTTGTCTGTTTTCATGAATAATAAATGCCTATTTCACTGCCTCTTTTTTAGTGCCTATATGTCTGCCTATTTTAACCAAAATAAATGCCTAAATATCCGGGCTCTATTTATAATATCTGCAGTAAAATTCTGTCGTTGCAGGTACTCTTGCATTGGTCAAACTTATACATTTAGTAATTCGTGAGGGTCTTGGAAGTAGATCACATGTACTACGTATTAAAAAGGAAACATTTTCTTTCCTGGCTTGCTAGATTTTGCCTTTTGCCAGATGTTTGCTTTACTCGTAGTTATGTTGAATGCGATATGTTCAAGTAGAAATATTTGGCGAGTTTATAAAAAGCAATGTTGGTACTTGAAACACGGAAGTTATAACTTTAGTATTTTGGCAATAATTTCCTTTCGTTAGATTAACCCTTTCTCTTGTATTTGTGCCAGGATACTAGAACAGCTTATTGTCCCTTGGTTAATAACAATGATGCTGAGTCACACTGTTATTTTTGTGTCTGTATTTGTTGTATATGTTTTTACTTTTTGTTTGTTGTATGTGAGACTAATTTTTATTATTTTCAGTTTCTAGTTGTAAGTTATGTTCAGTTGTCTTTTTATGTCACATTCATTCTGTCACTCGTTATTACTGAAGATTAATTGCATTGATGTATAATTTGATATAATTTTTCTTGTAGATGTATTACATTTCTGATGGTGTGGAAGAGAAGGCCTGATGGCCTTAACTCCACCAGAATAAATAATAACTTCCATGGTATTCATACATTGCTTCACAACTATAATCTGAAACAAGTCAAAAAACTTAATACCGTACTACTATAAAGTCTTAATTTATAATCACAGTTGAAGAGAAGAGGTTTGCAATATAGTCTACTAGTACAACACAAAGTTTCAGTATCAATTTCATGAAGCGTTGTTGAAGGTCATGAATTCACCTACAGAATAGAAGGCGTGAGAAATGAGATATTTCTTTAATTTGGCCCTAAATAATTTTATGTTTTGAGTTTCATTTTTTATATCGATAGAGAGACTGTTAAAAATTTTTACTGCCATATAACGCACTCCTTTTTTGATAAAACGATAGACTTGCTGGTAGAGTATGAAAGTCATTTTTTAAGCTCATTTATGCTATGAACTGTTGAATTAGTTACAAAGTTTTCACGATTGCATACGAGGAAGATTATTAATGAAAAAATATACTGACAAGCCAAGAAGTTTTCCATCTGGAATGCAAGCTGGACTTAGTAAAGCCATTGATAATACAGTATGTTAGAAACTCCCTCTACAGTAAGTAGAACACTCAGAAATCCGCTAAATATGAAAAGCAGATGGTAGCACTGGCAGCTCTCTGGGCACTCACAAACTGAGGCAGATCCTTCACTGAGGATTACCAACATTCCGAGCACCAGCAGTAAAGAACTGTTTTCTACACTGCAGATAGAGTTTTCTAACACACTGTATTTTTATATATATAAAAGACTGAATTCTCCTAATCAACAGAACTTTTAATCAATTATCTATCTTATCATGAAGCACATGTCCTAAGTGTGTACAATGTCATAAAGTTTATCGTGGACTTTAGCCGGTCTAGAACCAAAGTTTCTCTCATTTTTCTGTTTGGGGTGCTTCTTTCTTGTTGGTTCACTTCCTTGCTGAAGAGGATTGTTGCAACTGGGATATATGTTTCCTTACCAGCAATGCCTCAGTGTTTCACAGTGAAGCCTCTATGATAATATATATTGAGCTTCTTCAGTTGTGACACATAGATCCATTGAGTGTCGTTGCTTAAATTTAAACTGAATAAATGTAAATAATTAACTGTTGAAATAGAGAATAAATATAAGAATGTCCAATCGGAGAATAAAATAAATGTAAGAATGTAAAAGACAGTAACTGATATGTGAATTAAAATTATTTTTCATTAATAATAATGGAAAATAAGCATTATTCCTGGAGATAAGGAAGTTATATAATTCATGCAATTTAATAAATACATTAAATTAATACAATGATAATATAATAAAAGAATGGATTTCATAATATGATAAAAATAATTGCACAATCATTGTCGTAGCAGACTGCCTAAATGACGAAGAGTACATGTATCAATATTAAACAAAATTTTAATTTCTTGATACAATGGTTGTAACAGTAACAGTAACCATGAAGCAAGCAGGCCCGGGTTCAAATCCTGGTTGGGGTTTTTTTGGGGTTTTCCCTCAACCAACTGAAGGAGAATTGCTAGGTAACTTTCGGCGTTGGATCTCAGATTTATTTCGCCATCATTAATTCACATATCATCATCCATACCAAAGCCCAGGTTAAGTTCACAGTGCAGCGTGCTGTACTTGTACAAGAGCATGGCTGTTTGGCTACTCAGTCATTTACAGAATAGGAATGGTAAGCACAATAAGCCTCAGGCTGCAGTGTAAGCCTTCGAGTCCCTCCTCTGTACAAGAGAAAAAACAGTAACAGTGGTTAAATTTGCTAATACATGATAGTATTAGAAAAATCATGATAAATATACATTTTGATCTTCAGTTCATACTGTATATAAATGGTTGTTCAATATTTCTATAGAATCTTTCAAAACAAGAAGGGCTACATCTTTGTTTCGGAATGGCGAAATTGTTACTAAAATTTAAAAACTGCCTTGCAATTGCTCTACAGCTTCCAATCGTCAACCCAGTGATGGAGAAACAGGTCAATGTAATTTTTTTTTAAGTAGGCCTATGGTATTGTTGGTTCATATATGTTTCTTTTTTTAAAAGTCAACAGCTTTCGGCAATATAGGTACCGGTACTAAAAAAAACTAGTGTAAGTTTAGTGGGAGGGGGGGGCGGGCCTTGGCCCCCAAATTCCCCCTTAAATCCGCCTATTGTCACAAATGGAGGGACGAGGAGAAAGAAAGAAAAATAAAGGTGACGAGATGCGAACTTCTTTGTTTTAATTTTACTGCGCTGTGAAAAGCAATTTTTTTTATGTTCTTCCTGCGTATCGTACTTCATAAGTTATTCTTGTAAGATCTTGTAAATATTGACTTCAGATTCAGGATTCACAATATTGTTAATTCTGTTTAGCAACTTTGCCGTTTCTTAAGCTACCTACAGCATATCATTCTTTTGCGATGAGAGTGCAATTTCTATACCGGTATTTAATGTAAATATCTACTGTATGTGTGTATAAGTAGGCCAACATTATTTACGTCACATAACCTCTACGTCTGCTTCTCGGTTTTGTAGAGATTCAAGACTTTGCACTTATTATTAAACTTTATCTATGGTTGTTAACACAGCAGTTTTCTTCATCATTAGTTCCCGGTGCTTCAGCAAGACATGACAATGCTAACTCAGGTATGGGCGTATTTTTAAAATAATATAATTTGATTAATGCCATATTTACAATATAGGCCTAAATATAATGGAAATAATACTTATAGCTCGGGGTTATAGGTTTCAAATGAAGGGAAAAATCATCAAAAGACCGTCTTCAGGCTCAGAATTTAGGCATAACGTTTCGTTTTTGCGGTATACCGGTACCGTATTAAATTTTTAAGTGTAATGTTCCGAGTTTAATGTACCGACAGAATACAATAGAAATATACGACACAAGGCCATTTTGCGGTTTAGTTTTCGACGAGGGAGTTATTTATAGGAAATGGAACCATTCAGACTAATTAGGAGCCCAAAACTTATGTTTTAAGTAAAAATATCAAATGTAGGCTATTTGGAGGTGGTGTACCTTGCTCGAAAGTATAGCATAGGCCTAGGTCTATAACCTATTGTGGGTTCGACATTTCGAAACTTTCCTACATTGTTATGTCTCAAGATCATCTTTGTGTCAGTGCTCAGGGCTGGACAAAATACTGACATCCAAGTATTTCAAATACAAATACAAAATACTTCAAAGAATAGTATTTGAAATACAAATACAAAATACTTTTAAAAAATTAACCAAAATACATTTGTATTTCAAATACTCAAAACACATTTGTATTTCAGATACGCGATACAATATATAAA
This sequence comes from Periplaneta americana, assembly GCF_040183065.1. Taxonomy (NCBI): domain Eukaryota; kingdom Metazoa; phylum Arthropoda; class Insecta; order Blattodea; family Blattidae; genus Periplaneta; species Periplaneta americana. Next base: position 13,856,084 of record NC_091130.1, read on the forward strand.
GAAATAAGAATATTACCGAAAATCTAAAATATTATATTAACATTAAAATTATTTTTATCTCGAAGTTTTATATAAACACTGTAACTGAACATCCTTCCTTTTCCCAGTCAACAATGAAATTGTGCTACATATGAATAATTACTGCTCCCTTTCAATAAAGCCAGTTTCTCAAAAAGTTCATCAGGTAAGGATCCCCTTGCTGGTGAATGAATAAATCCTGCAAAACAAAACAGTCTTTCTACAGAGGAACACAAACTTGTATTATACTTTATAAAAGCTTGTTTCACTGTTGGGTAATTCTCTAGAGAGCACAGGGTTGTCCCTTTGCCATTGAAGAATTGTATGAGCTCATATTCCGCAGTAGAAAGTTCTTTTCTTTTTGCTTTTCGAAGTCTGTTGTACTTGAGTTGAAAAAAATAAAAATTGTTTTCATTGTCTTCATTGTCTGAACTGACCAAAGGTGTAGCAGAGAACTGCTCAGCTGATTTCACACACACATATTCTGTATCCTCCTCTTATCATTTGGTGAGGCAGTGTCGGGTAGCTATCTCATCTTAAATGATGGGTGGAGACAAGCTGCCAAAATAGCTCAATTTGCTTCTAAGGTCAGATCAAACATCGCTTTAAATCTTGATGAAAGCGAACTCATTAGGATTGGAGTTACTTGGTATAGATGGCGTAAATTACTAGATAACATAATATGTAATCTGTTTTTGAGGGAAATTAATGTGAATAGAAGTTGGATGTAATAGCACGTCTTCTCATTTTGCATTAAATCAAGGGCTACGGCAATGGGTTTCAGAACTACACACCATTCTTCAAGATACTGAAACTCAACATCTTCGAAGGTTGGCAATCCCAGTTTTTCACATATACTGTTTATATCACGTTTGAATTGCAATATTTGAGAGATTGAGCCATAAAGAGAATTCCATCGAGTTGGGCAAGGAAACTTTAATGAATATTTCAAGACATCTGACATAATTTCTGAGGATTTGGGTCTCCTAGACGCATTCCATAATGCTGAACATTAGCAATTGTTGGGTGATGGATCCTTGATGCTGTTGGAGATTTCTTTATGGCATTAAGGAAATCAGTTGTGGCAAGAAAACTAAGTGTATGACTAGCACATCTGAAATGGGTAGACAAATAAGGCAGAAGTTCATTCTTCAAAAAATACAATCCAAAACTTGAAGGACAAGAAGAAGAAGAAAGTATTTTGAGTATTTGAAATACAAAATACAAATGTATTTCAAATACTGCCCAGCCCTGTCAATGCTGTACACATAAATTAAATAAAAGTAATATTTGACATTAATGTTCGCATGTAGGCTCATGAGTAGCCCAAATTGGCTTTCCATAGGCTAATCACACTTTCAACTGCGCACACACATACCATGTAATAATTGAGTACCGGTACTGTACCTTACTATAATAGCATATTAAGTGAAATTAAAACGAGAGAGAAATTAACATAATATCAGTAAGTTACTGTTAATGTTCACAAATTGATCATTGTAAAATAATTAGTTTCGTTTGATTAGCTTGTAAAATACACGAAAAATATAGAATATGTTTTTTTTTGTCGTAGACAACAATTGGGGATTTATTCTTAAGACATAAAATAGATTAATGTGTTTCAGATTGTTAAGAGGGGCCTGCGCCCTAGTTTGCGTACGTTATCAAGTGTACCTCATGTTCAAGCAGCAGACAGAAAACTAAGTGGAATGTGTTTTGGTAAGTGTGCTACATCAGAAAAACACAATAATTAGATATTCTGAAACATCTTACTCTTTCTGCTTGGTAGGGACATAATATGATGCAGTTATAGCCTGCATATTAAATCGTTAATTTAAAATTAATAATTGAAAGTATGATGTTGTCTATTAATTATTAATAAATAGGCTACATCTAGTTTTTCACCACTACTACTGTCATTGTCACCACCACTGTTGATTTTTATGAATCGATTTCAAAATTTAAACAAATAAAATCACATTATGTACATAACTATAAACGGAATTAATGAAGTTACTTGTCAATATTTATGAGGGCAGATTAACCTTTAGTTACTGTAGTTAGCCTATATACTACCTATAATCACTAAGCAATTATTTTAATGTTTTGGAAACCTAATAGTTATTTTCTTATACATTTTGATTACACGACCTTTTTTTTTTTGTTTTCTTTTAATTATGAAAATTTGTGGAGTACCGGTATCTTGTTCAACCGGGCAGCATTTACATGATAATTAAAAAAATAGACCTACTGGTACCTACTTAATATATTTTAATAAGACTTTGCATGCAGGGGTTTTCCCTCAACCCAATATGAGCAAATGCTGGGTAACTTTCGGTGTTGGACCCCAGATTCATTTCACCGGCATTATCACCTTCATCACATTCAGACGCTAAATAACCAAAGCTGTTGATAAAGCGTCGTAAAATAACCTACTTTGCATGCATGTATAGTTCTCTCAACAACAACTAAATTTCTTGACTTACAAATTGATAATGTGTTAAATTGGAAAAATCATATTAAAGAAATTACTGCCAAACTAAATTCAGCATGTTTTGCTATTAGATCTATGCAAAACATAGTAATGTCAATACCTTAAAAACAATATACTTTGCATACTTCCACTCGGTAATAAGTTTTGGAATAATAATCTGGGGAAATTCCACAGATAGACATATAATTGACACATATAAATTAACTATTAAAATATAAGTGATATTGTAAAATTTACAATGAGTCCTTGACAATTTGGAGTACAATTTGGTCAGTTTCAAAAGTTGTAATTTTTAATGATGTAAGTGCACTTCACTGATAGTGTAACGTCACTACTAATGCTTTAAATATTTATAAAATTATTGCAATCTCCGGTATTCAGTCAATTGGTAATTTAGCTAGCAAAAATCTGATTTTATTGACTTTTCTATACTGGTAGCCAATGATTTAGGAGTACATACATTAAACATAAAAATGTAATTTTATTAATTGAATAAAATTTAAACCTCAGAAGTTTTAATTATGTATGATATGATGAGTAAGATTCCAACTGTAACGCGGGCAATATCAGTGAAAGAGAAACTTTTTAAAATGGTACCGGTAATAACATCGTGATTTGAAAAATGTTCTTAAACAAAATTAGTTTCTGTTGACTCCATAGAGGATATATGATGGCCATATAATCTATTTCAGGATTAAGTCCATATTTTGTACATTTTCTGTGACTGAGTTGATACATTTCCTCTAGTTTTCATTGCTTTTATTTTTCTTTTTGGTATTTGTTTGAGTCTACTTTCATTTCGTTTATTACTCCCTCTTGGTAAGTAATTTAATCAGAATTCTGTGTAAATTTATTTTTACTTTATTACCTACACTAGGATTTTTCTACAATAGAGTAGTTATCCTTCACCCAAATAAATTTTGCTCCTCCACAAATTTGTTTTCAGTAAGATCTCTAAGATTTATTAAACATATTACCTGTAAGAAATATATTACACAATTGATATGATATTATATAATATATATATATTTTTCCTCAATATATTCGGTCCTGCTAACCCTTCACATTTCTGTATTCAGATCAGCATTCCCTTATTTACACTATTTACAGCTTAAAACATAGACTTATCATGACCTTATACCTGCTTTTAACTATGTCTTTCATATCCTTTCACTTTCACGTATCCCTCCTCCTAATTTATCACACTTGACAGTATTTCACTTCTCTTATTCTGAGCTACACTAATAGCTATTTATAGCCTACTAATTTTCTCATTCAACTTCACTCTTACCTTTCTCATAACTAAATTATAATTAAGCTTATTTGTTTATTTGTCTACATTTATTTGTGCTAAGTTTATTTGTTTGTGCATGTGTGAGTGTATGTGTGCGTGTTTATATTTTTTTAATTTTTATAAATGACCTTGGCCCCATAATAAAAGGAATAGGTTATCCTATACTATTTGCAGATGACACAAGTATCATAATTACAGACAGTAACTTTGTCACATTCAAATATAAAACAGAAACAATTCTCCTTAAAATTTATGACTGGTTTACAACCAATAAACTAGCATTAAACATTAATAAAACTAACATAATTCAATTTAAAGCCACTTCAAATTTAATCTCTGAAACATTGGACACAACTGTCAACAATATACCTCTACTAGAAACATCAACAACCAAATTTCTTGGTTTGCATATTAATAATACAATAAATTGGAAAAATCATATCAAAGAAATAACCCCCAAACTTAGCTCAGCATGCTTCGCAATTAGGTCGTTACAACAATTTCTAAACAGCAGTATCTTAAAGACAATATATTTTGCCTATTTTCATTCCATTATGTCCTACGGAATAATATTTTGGGGAAATTCTGTAGATAGTAAAAATATATTCTTATTACAAAAAAGAGCCATTAGAATAATAGTTGGAGCAAAGGCTAGAGAATCATGTAGATTCTAACCTTAACAAATCAATACATATACTCTACAATAAATTTCCTCGTATGTAATAAAGAAAATTTTCCAACTAACTCAGCCTTACATAGTATAAATACCCACAGAAGGAATGATTTTCATACGCCATCATCAAATTCATGCTATCAAAGGGAAGTACGTTACATGGCGATAAAAATGTTCAATAGTCTTCCTGAAGACATTAAGAATCATAGCCAAAACCCTGCATTATTTAAGACAAAACTAAAAAATTACTTAATATCTCACACTTTCTATTCTGTAGATGAATTCTTGACATTTCACAGTACTGTGTAAATATTATAATAATATTAAATGGTAAACATATTACATTGTATAAAATATTATTGTTATTAAGTTATTAATTCTGTACATATTTCATATTTGCATTTTATATGTATTGCATTTTATTGTTAAACGTAAGAATTGGACATGTTCTTTATTCTATGCTGTAAAGCAAATGTAAGAATATTATGGAACAAATAAATCTACCTACCTACCTATCTACCTAAATCTAAATCTAAATCTATCCCAGAAAATGTCATATCCAGACCTTGTACACTGGTTTCTGACAAAGAAATTTTATTATTATTATTATTATTATTATTATTATTATTATTATTATTATTATTATTATTATTATTATTATTATTAAATAATTCCTCCATACATAACATAAATACTTTTAAACTTCTTAACTAACTAATTAAGAACTAACCCCTGTTGACTATTTCAGAAAAAAAAAACATAACCTATAAATTGCACAATTAATTTACAGAACTGAGTCCTGAACAGAAGGAGATTCAACAACTAGCAAGGAAGTTCACAAGAGAAGAAATTATTCCTGTAGCAGCTGAATATGATCGTACAATGAAGTTTCCATGGGAAATTCTCAAGAAGGCTTGGTCACTGGGCCTCATAAATGTTCACATTCCCAAACATTGTGGTGAGTGATATGTTGCTTTAGATCAGTAGTCGTCAGCACTCGCTAAAATGGGTAACGGATAAGGAGTGCATCGTAATATGCCCTGTTGTGCAGCAGGAAGAGGGAGAGAGCATACCCACCAGCAGCACAGATGCTTACCTGCAGGTGAGAGACGCTAGCCCGAGGGTGCACTGTGCTGATGACCGCTGCTTTAGATGTAACTCATTTCACGGATTTGAAATAATTTCAGAAGAGAAATGATTTTATCCTCTATATGGCTATTCCTAAATTTAAAATAAAAGTGATTGTCACGAAGATCATACTTTTTTTCTCCTTGTAACTGAGTAGGGCACCAAGGGCTAACACAGCCTCGAATGGGCTCATTGTGCCTCACCATTCACTTACGTAGGAATGTTTTTATTCATTGTTCGATACACTCTTTTAACAACTTATAATCACCGAATAACTTTATGATATCTTTATTGTGTTAACTTTTGCATTTTATCTGGCTGACTAGTTTCGAAGTGGTATCCTTCATTGTCCAAAGCCTAGTGAAGATCCCGCGCTCCTTCTGGTTTCCTCAGCGAATAGGGATTATAAAGAATGGACACTTCACGTCGGTACGTTTGATGTAGCCGGACTGATTTCAATGACCTTCAAGCCCGCTAGAGCGTGAGATTCTGCTTTCTCCCCAGAGTTGGCGCTGACATCACACCAGCTAGCAGTCGACACAGCGGAAATATAACACATATAATTAATACATATAGGTACATTATGTACTCAAAATAAATTGGATCCATAAAATAATAAGTCCGTCATTAACTGTAATGTCTAGACTCTAGAGTTCCTTTATAATGAGAGTTGAGACGTTGACCCCAACAACAATTAAAATATGTAATGATTTGATAGCACTGAAAATGGAAAAACAAAACTCTTATGGGAAGTAAAACCATATGCCTATATTATATTATATACAAATATTAAACGAATTTGATACTTAATTTTATAATGTATTATATTATTTTATAATATAATTTATTATATCTGAAATATAAAAAAATATTATTACAACTAGTTCATCACTGAGAAATAAGGAAAAGCTGTTAACTTGACTTTATTTGAAGCAAAGCGTTACTGGATTATGCAAATAAGGTAGGCGATATTTGGATCCTGTGTCTCAACTCTATTCTCTATTATTATCTTAGCCTATGCTCGATTACACTAACCTCTAGTGCTTGAAAGTGGAACTAAACGCTGGCGCACAGAGAAACAAAACAGGAAAATTCGCTCAGTGTTCATTCTTTATAATCCCCATTCGCTGGTTTCCTGTTTTAGTGAGGTGTGTTCATAATTGTGTCGAAAAGGGTGTGTGTTTTGAAATTCAATTGAGTGTTCAGGATGTGGTGTGGGTGTGTTTTTGTATGTTTATAAATTTCATACTGACACTCTAAAACAATATGAAATTTACACTTTTGTTGAAAGTGATATGGGTGATTTGAAAGGGAATGGGGAAGATGTTGTAGTGGGGGGATGAATTTGGTAAAAAATATTGTAGTTGGAGTGTATGGGTATGAACAAATTTCCATTCAACATCAAAAAATCAGCTATAATAATTATAATTTCTATTCTAATGTTTTGTTGCAGATCAAGTATTGTTTACTATTTTCATAACTACACATTTTTAATAAGTAACTTGTTTATAGCAACATTTAGAGCAACAATGTTGTTATTGTTAACTAATGCTGAGTTCACAGCAATAAAGCCATTAACTTTCTTGCTCTTCAATATTTCTCATACACAGTAGGTTTAGAGGGAAGGGCTGAACATCTCTGAAGATGATTCTGATCCATTTCTCGCTGAAGACTGCACAATGGACAAAGTAGTAAATTCTTTAAAAATTCATGTTCTACATTTTTATGTACATTAAACAGAGACGATAGTTGAGAGGAATTCGCAGGTAGCCATTAATGTCATCAGTGACCAATACAGTTATCATTTACTGTGACAAAAGCAATTTACAGGCCAAGTTGTGTACTGGACTGTAAGCCAGATATTTAACTGAAATTGTAACTTCAGACATTCAGTTTGTAAACAGGCGTTATTGGTGTTACATACAGTACAATTGAGCAAGATGCTAAGAAAAGGGAAGTTTTAAGGGTGGAGGATAAAGTACCGATATGTTAATGTTATGAAACAAATCGAGAATGGTGAAAGGAAAGCTGATTGTGCCATAAATTTGGTTTGGTTAAGGAAGAATTGGAAATGATTCACAGATGCAATATTTTACAAAATGGAAGCAGAAAAAAATTACAGATTTCTTCAACCCACATTCTTAATTGTGAGTGTCAGTACTGTGTGTATTTTAATTACTGTAGGTACGTTATAGTATTTTACTCCAAATTTCACTATTTTCTACAATCGAGTATAATTACTTTTATTTTTTATTGTAATAATGTATTTGAAAATTTGTAGTTCTATATAAAATTACAAATTAAAATATTATAATAGTATAGGCTATAAAATACGTAATATTGTGAATATATTTCCTTTTCATTTTTATTTATTTATTTATTCATTCACTCATTTATTTATTTATGTATTTATTTATTTGTTTATCTAATAATATATAAAATACGTAATATTGTGAATATATTTCCTTTTCATTTTTATTTATTTATTTATTCATTCACTCATTTATTTATTTATGTATTTATTTATTTATTTGTTTATCTAATAATATATAAAATACGTAATATTGTGAATATATTTCCTTTTCATTTTTATTTATTTATTTATTCATTCACTCATTTATTTATTTATTTGTTTATCTAATAATATATAAAATACGTAATATTGTGAATATATTTCCTTTTCATTTTTATTTATTTATTTATTCATTCACTCACTCACTCACTTATTTATTTATTTATTTATTTATTTATTTATTTATTTATTTATTTATTTATCCTAATAGTATATAAAATACGTAATATTGTGAATATATTTCCTTTTCATTTTTATTTATTTATTTATTTATTTATTCATTCATTCACTCATTTATTTATTTATTTATTTATTTGTTTATCCTAATAGTATATAAAATACGTAATATTGTGAATATATTTCCTTTCCATTTTTATTTATTTATTTATTTATTTATTTATTTATTTATTCACTCATTTATTTATTTATTTATTTATTTATTTATTTATTTATCCTAATAGTATATAAAATATTGTGAATATATTTCCTTTTCATTTTTATTTATTTATTATTCATTTATTCATTCATTCATTTATTTATTATTTATTTGTTTGTTTATATTTCAACATAATTTCTTTAATACCTTCGTTGATGCTATAGCAAAGTTCAACCGCATGTTGTATAAAAATCCTGACTGTAATGATTCGTAACTTGCAGGAGGGATGGGGCTGGGTTCCATGGAAGGCTGCTTGATTGCTGAAGAACTCTCTTATGGCTGTACTGGCATGACATCTGCAATTAATGGAACTGGTCTGGGTGTAAGTGATTTCGCCATGTTCGTGTAACCTATTTTGCTACTGTACAATGTAGGGTCAAAAAGATCTTGGTAGTCATCCATGTAAATCCAGTGGCGTAATTAAATGCACAAGGCCTTCTACAGAAACTCGGAAAGCATTCTGTGGTCTACCTGCATTGTGGGCCAAAAGTTTATACTTACGTAAACTTACCGTGTAGGGCTGTGATTATAGTGGATGTATGTTACAACGAACAGCAGTTTTAACACATATCTCAGAACAATTCAATACCGGTATCTGAATTTTTATGCAATAGGGGAAAAAGTTGTACTCTGCAGAAACCAACTGTCAAGCACCGTCATTGTCCACCACAAATTTCACTTGAATCCACAGGGATTCGAACTCGAGTTACAAGTGTGGAAAGCAGATGATGTAGCCATTTGACATCTACAATAATAGTACATTATGCAACGAGCCTATAATGGTAGTAATTAAGACGCGAGTATGTTTGTTTATGAAACTCGCTTGCACTCGTTTCATAATTTTCATACGAGCATTTTAATTATCATTATAGGTAAGTTTCATACGACTTTTTATGCTCGACCATATTTCTAACTTGAAATTATTCATAAGTATTCATGTTATGGTTATGTAAGTGAGGAGCGGAACTGATCTGAATTGTGAGATGTGCGCAGACGCGAAAGTATTGATTTTTTCCGAGGAACGAATGTCATTGACCTTGATATAATCTAGAGAATAACGTGAAGATTAGTCTTGATATAACCTGGAAATTGATTTAGAATTGAAAAACGAGATGACAAATTGAATTTATTTGAATATTATTTACAATTAACGCTAATTATTATAGTAACAGAACATAACCTTCTGCAACAGTATTGGATTTCCAGCCTCCGTGACTTTTCATTAATTGTCTTTCGATTGCTTATCCGAGAATAATCGATACTTGCGGTTTTATAATGGTACAATGGTGATTTCTCATTGGCTGAACAACTGAATTATAATGAATAGGTGTACTTTAATGAGGTGCATTAAAGGGCTACTACCAGGTGTATAATTACTACATTTTGGCATGGTCGAGCGTAAAAGTTATTTCCTGTACCACAAAATGGAGGCCTTTGATACCGGCTTTTTGTTCAATGCAGCTGACAGTATTTGAACGAAGAAGTAAGCTTACTTTACAGTTTAATGTTATACATTTTCACGAATTTAGCCACATATAATGCATATTTTTACCGTAGGTTTTGTATAATTTTTCTGTATTGAGTTTTTGCTAGACAATGACGTTACACCACTGAAAACTAGTAATCTAGCGTGCTTTCTTCTTGCTTACAGGCGACCCCTGTTATTCTTGCAGGCACTAAGGAACAGCAGAAGAAATTCTTGGGAAGGCTAGTGGAAGAGCCCCTCGTTACTGTAAGTATAGTTCTATGTGAACTCTTAAACAATACATTACATCCGGTAAATTTTAATGTGTTGCCTGGTTTTCTATTTAGGCATACTGCGTCACAGAGCCTGGGATGGGATCTGATGTGAATGCAGTGAAAACAAGAGCAGAAAAGAAAGGAGATGAATATATAATCAATGGGGAGAAGATGTGGATCACTGGGGGAGGAGTGGCAAATTGGTGAGTTTTTATTACAGGCTATACTTTCGCTCTTCCTTCTTTTAATCTAGCTATATCCCAGTCCAGTGGCGGCTCGTGATAAAATATTATGTGTGTTCACAATTTTGTGTTCCAAAATCGAAGAGAATTTGAAATCGTACACTTTTAGCCTAATATGAAATGTCATGATTCCAATGTTTCACTGTCGAAAAAACCGTATATAAATTCAAAACAACATATAATAATAATAATAATAATAATAATAATAATAATAATAATAATAATAATAATAATAGTAAAACCTAGTCTTTTTATTTCCAATTTTTCCTGGTAAGCCAGTTTACCCAGTTCTTTACTCTTCAAAATTACTTGAATAGAGTTCGTTGTTTAACTTACGTTTGTTAAAAATTAATATATAACACAATTTACAAAAGCGTGTGTTCAGTAATATATTTTGATTCACAACACACTGATAGACTATAGCCTATACCAGTACTGTAATCCCATTCGCATAGATTGATTACTATAAATACATGCCAGTAAATATTATTCTTAAATAATAGACACCACCATACAGATATTTAAATTCATACCACCATCACATTTAGCCAGCACGTCTTTGAAAGCCAAACCATGGATGAATATATATTTATCCATGGCCAAACTATGCTATATGCCGACACTGAATTATACTAATAATTCACAAACTACACTCTCGTAGCAGCACTGTATACACATCCACATAAAGTAAACGTTCCGACAGTGAGATGCTGACACCTGCAGGCTAAAATACAGACTTATTAAATTTCCTCCTCGAGATATAGCACATAAACATAGGCATCGATGCACCTGACATCTGTAGGATAGATTCACTGTTCACTTAATGCTTTGTGCTCTTGACGAGTCATAAGCGGCCAGCGAAAGACAATTTTCTCCCGCGCATGCGTGAAATTTCTGTAACCTTCTTGAAAAGAAGATCCTGATATTATACATCCCCACTACGCCAATACGGTATTAAATAATAAAACTAGTGCATTAACGGAAACAAGGTGTTCATGTGCTCTTATTGATGCACCGCCACTGTCTCAGTCAATTATTTGATGTACGAATGTACCCTCATCAGACAGCAGGGTTTGATATCTGGCAGCAGTTAGCTCCGGAGCTGTGCACAGTTACATCATTTCTACCCTATACACACCCCAATACACACGAATGCACGCACAGACACATGGGACTCTTGCATATGAGCTGTATGTTGCTTTTATACAAATTTGAACTTCTGTTTTTGAATATTATATGCTGTTATTGTGTTGTAGGTATTTCTTGCTGGCTCGAACGAACCCAGATCCCAAGTGCCCAGCAAACAAAGCTTTCACAGCCTTCGTCATAGAACGTGACACCCCTGGAGTTAAACCAGGAAGGAAGGTGAGCATTTCATATCTTTGTGACATCCAGGGCCGCCGAGAAAGGGGGGCAAAGGGGGTGAGTGCATATGGGCCCGTGAGCAGTAAGGGCCAGTCAGATTAAGTGAGTCTGATTACTTTTTATTATCATGAATAATTATTCGTAGATACATACCGGTACTATAAAATTCTGTAAGAACATTTGGTACATAAATTTGACATATTAACTCAACAATAGTAGAAGTAATACAAATTACCACTTCATATGTAAAAATTTGACTTTTATATAATAGAATATCGGTTTCACGCATTAACGTTGACCGACACGACAATTGAGGGCCCAGACATTTGCCTGAACTATGTTGTTCCCGTCGCTTGTACTGAACACGTTCAATTATTTATTGGCTTGTCCTTTTTAATTACCAAACACCCGCTGGCCCACTGCAATATGCTAGTGTACTCTCTCAAACCGAAGTCACAGGATCATGTTTCCTTTTGAATACATTGTATGTTTCGTGTCGAAACTTTCGTCTTTTCGTTGTCGTTTGTCTAGTAAATTCTGTTCATTAGTGTTACTGGTTATAGTTTAACTGTACAGACATAAGTTGGGAGCTGAGATACACAAGGAGAGACAGAAAAAATTGGAAGATATTATTATGGGTGCTAGACTGCGTGAAAAATATTATGAAGATATTAATAAAGAGATCAGTGATGAGCCGAAATATTTAAAATCAATTCATGCCTCTAATTTAGGGCCAACTCCACTGATACCTATGAATCTCCTAAATAGTCTGAGGGAATTAAAACTGGATACTTTATTTCCAAATATTTGTATAACCATTAGAATATTCTATACAATTCCTGTGACAGTTGCTGATGCTGAAAGATTCTTCAACAAAATGAAGGAAATAAAAAATGTATTCAGATAAACAATGTGTCAAGAATGACTGAGTAACCTTGGCTCCTTAGTCTGGAGAGCGATCTTGCTAGGTCTTTAAATTTTGATGACATAATTGATGATTTTGCATCAGTGAAGTCAAGGAGAGTTGTTTGTTGATGTTGGACTGCAAGTTAGAAAATACAGGTGTTTAAGAATAATGTTTTATGATATAATATATTGTGCTAATGTGAAGTTTTGCTAAAAGTTTTCAATGTAATAAAAGTGTATATTTTCAAGTTCATATCTGTGTATGGGGTTATCTCTGATTTATTTTGCAAATAATTATTATAGTTAGAATAACTGGTAACTTGTAATTGTTACCTTTTGCAATGGGTGTCCGAGTACAGTATTGCATAGGGGCCCATAAATTCTGTCGGCGGCCCTGGTGACATCTCACAGATGTATGTAGGGTTGCCAACGCTCCCGTATTTCCAGTATTTGCCCCTAATTTTCAACAGTCTCCAGACTCCCTTATTTTCCGTCTCTTCAAGCATTTTTCTCTCTTATTTTTAGCATAATGTAAAAATAATTATTCTAAACATCTAAACATTTGATTTTGCCGTGAATGATGATTGTTTATGTGATGAGTTTCAAGAGATACATTTTAATATGTAGTCTTTATAGAAAGTAGTGCTTACCAAGAATGGGTTTTGGTGTTCACCCGTTAAAATCAAACAGTGTTAATGTTATAAATTTGGAAAAACTGGCTAGTTTTGTTTTAAGCACACCAAATAATAATGCCCATACAAAGAGAGTGCAATTGGACAGATGTTCGAAATAGGAGCTCGACACATTTAATCAAATCAGAGCTGAAAACTGCAGTCGACTTCAGCTATTACACAAGACAAAATCTGTCTCAAAATAGTCTTAATTTAAGCTTACCTGCTGAAGTGCAGGATAAAATTGTTTTTTAGTAAATGAACAGAATAGCTCAAAATTTTCTCGGGCTTCCAGCCAGGTCATAAGTTGGTGATCCACCGACGTTTCGAGGATGTTCATATTCCTCATCTTCAGGGTTAAATGATACCTAGGGGTACCCAGCTCCTTGGTTTATAGTGCCAGAGGGAGGAGTCAGCCGAGGAGCTGTGCGCTGATTGGCTCCTATTAGTGTGGACCATGGCGCAAACGTGGCCGACGTGTCGTCTTGCTTTGTACTGTTAGGCTGATTGACCGCGGGTCTCACGAAGGGCTCGGTGGTCGAGTTCTTATGTGTCCTCCACTGATGATGGCCCGTCATCTGGGCGTTGAGAAATTTAATAGCCGGTGCCCACGCCGCACTTAGTTGGAGACCCAAGTCCCGATTCAGGTTACTGCGTTCTGCCGCTATGGCCAGGGTTTCCTTTACTCTTCTATCCCAGTAGCCTGAACACTTTACCAGGACCTCGGTGTTATTAAAATTAGCCCTGTGGCTTTTTTCAATACAGTGTTCAGCCAATCCGGATTTTTCAGGCTGCCCGAGAAAATTTTGAGTTATCACGTCGCCAGGAAAGCTTCAGTAGTTATTTGAACAGAATAATTTGTCAATTTTATATGTGAAGTTTTGTCGATTCCTTAATTTCCCGTATTTTCTTAAAAAAAAGTTGGCAACCCTGGATGTACGAGTATAAAGAGTTCAAGGAGTAGTGAACTGCATTCCATAACCTTTTCTACTCAAATCCCATTCTCACCTTTTCATGGTTCAATCTGTTTTTAACAAACGAGGCTCTGGAGACCAAGTCACAACGGTGACTGTTTCATAAAAAATGGAGGAAATGCCATTCCAGCATGCTGACCTGCCATGGCATGCATAAACGTCCCCTAAGTGGTGAAGAGGGGATATGGTCGGTGGAGTTGTCTGACAATCCTGGCTATACATTTTCCAGTAGCGGCTGGTGGTCAAGATAATGAGTGTGCTACAATCTCTGTATCGGCCTACTGTATACACTTATATGTATTTATCTTAATTTGAGACTCGCCTAGTGACGAAATATGAAATCCATACGACGTTCCTTCCTACTGCAGAACTTGTCTTTACCCTGGTGTTAAACCCCTCCTTCTTGGACATCATACTCTTTTCTATTGACAGTATTGCAAGAGCAGTGAGGCGATCCTGGGACATAGTGTTCCTTAAAAACGTTTTTATGCGTTTCAAGCAAGAAAAACATCTTTCTGGCTCAGCAGTGGTCATTGGTTTTGTAACCAAAATATTTAACAACTTCGTTACCTCACAGAATGAATCCTGTGAATTGTTGGAGACTATGTATTGTAACAATTGAACAGCTCCATCTATATTCCGGAAGTCTGGTCTTCCGTATAGAACTCCAAGTTGTGTCTTTAACATTCTTTTGTTCAGTACAGTATAGCTGTTGACAGCAACTTCAAGTTCGCGTTCAGGAAAATTATGCGAAAAATTGTCAAAAAATTTGCTGTTTAACAATTTTGTTGGGTCTAGGTAGCTTAAAGACTGGAAACGATAAGTAGTTTCCTGAATTATACGGTCATATACTTCCTTGACTTCAATTTTCTGGGATTCCATTTTCCATCGCTTGCTGACTGATTCAAGAGGAACCTCAAAAAGCTGGTAGATGGCAGCAGCAGTCGGACACTTGAATTACCAAATACATTGTACATAGTTTCGAGTTCTTCTACAAACAAGCATTCTTTCGTTATGCTTTACTTTTGTAATCTCCAAGCTGTGTTGTGCTGAAGCTGACTACAGCACTTCCCCGCATAAAAATAGCCAATCAGGGCAGTGATTTGAGCTTCGCACATGCGCATTAATTGTCTACATTCTCATGTAGAGTTTTGAGTAGCACAACGTACCCCCTGAGGCACCAAAGAGCGAAGACTAAACACTTTATAACGCGTCACGAACATAACCACGGGAAGTTGTCAAAAGACAGATCAAATACTATGGTGGTATTGTAAACACTTTATTTGAGCAAAAATTATCATTGTACTGTAGCACATAAGGATGGGCCGCCCCTGCTGTTTTTGCTGTAAGAAAAATCCTAATGTAAACACAAGCACCTGGCTGTCATACCCGTGATTGGCTCACAGTCGAAACACTCACACGACGCAGGAAAATATAGTCCGTATTTGGAAGCTATCATCTTGTATTATTTGAAAATAAAAAATTGAATTATAATTGTTAAATACAATGAAACATATAACTTCACTCATATGTAAAATGATATGTAAAAGAAAATGTACTTTTATATTTTGTTATGTACTATGAATGCGGATGAATACAAACAGTAATACTGAAGTAGTCTGTTTTTGTAACAAGCTGGCGTCATTTGAGCTCGTAATTCTTCACGTAAGCACGTGGTACTGAAGTATGACTTCTGCATCATCGGTGTGTGTGGTTATTAAACATAAGAGTGGAAATCCTCTCAAAAGCAGAGAAAAACAAATAGTCTTAAATATATATAATAAGTTATGTGAGTTTTAATTATAGTAATTATAAAGTAAATGTTTCCTAAGCAAACGAGTGCATAGTAGTGAGGTTAGGCCTGCTTGACGAGTAACGGGAAATGTTTAACATGAAACAGAATGTACAACAGTAGGCGGGAACATGTACTGAGAATCTATGGCGCCAAACAGCGGCCAATGAAGCCTCACTTCAGTCACGTTCTATTGTTTATATTAAGATTTTTCTTACAGCGAAAAGATTATAGGTAATGGCAGGTGTGATCCTCCAAAGAGATTGGGGATTGCTTGTAGATCATATAACCGCCTTAATCTAAAAATATGGTATTTACATTAAAACGGTTATACCCTTCACTATTCTCCTATATTGCAGAAGAAGAGAGTTGATGGCTTTATTGCCAAGATCTCAGCATAAGTTAACAACAACTTACATTGAATAAAACAAAAATTTAATGATTAAACAGGTTGTACATTGCAAAACTCATTTGTAAGCAAGACTTGGACTTCTTGATTTCAGGAAATCAACATGGGACAGCGGTGCTCTGATACAAGAGGCATCAAGTTCGAAGATGTCCGTGTTCCTAAAGAAAACGTCCTCTTGGGAGAAGGAGCAGGCTTCAAAATTGCAATGGGAGCATTCGACAAGACCAGACCAGGTGTAAGTATAGCAATTCTTAGCCTGTTGGTGACAATAAATATATCATATTTCAGAAAGGGATGTGATATTGAAGTACGGAATTCATCTCCAGTATTTTGCTCTTCTCTTCTGACTTCACAAACAGCAGTGAACACAGTCTGAAATTCTGTTGCAAGAAGTCTTCATTCATTCGCCAGTGCTGGGTAGTTGATTTCCAGTAACTCCAAATGAGATTGAATGCTGTTTTTCTGAAGACTGCTAGTCTGGCAGAGTTGAATTCCATTTCTGTAACAGGGTGATAGATAAAAATAATGATTAAAGAGTTGAGTTTTGATGTTGGTAAATTCTACATAAAACCCCTAGTACTAGGGACAAAGATCCATCATAGAAGATCGTGTCTCTACTTCCCTTCTGAAAATGGGATTTTTATCATCTTGGCTAAATGCTGGCCTGCATTCTTTCGGAATTATGCAATACTAAGGCGGACTTGATAGGAAATTCCTTCCTCATTCAACTACAGTAAAAACCCCGATAAGATGCTGTTCAAGGGACTGCGTGTAAACCGCGTATTAACCGGGACCGCGTATTAGGCAGGTATACTAATTTTGACTTATATACAGTATCTATTAGCATTTTTCTTTATTGAAATACATGGTTCATGAAAGGTAATACAGTATTACTCCATTATGTAATTGCTGTACTGTATGTTAATAGTACATTATGCAACGAGCCTATAGTGATAGTAATTAAGAAGCGAGTATGGGTGTTTATGAAACGAGTGCAAGCGAGTTTCATAATTTTCATACGAGCTTCTTAATTACCATTATAGGCGAGTTTCATATGACTTTTTATGCTCGACCATATTTCTAACTTGAAATTATTCAGATGTAACTTATACATTTTATTTGTATCTGACAAGATCGGAAGTGACCTTGTTCTAGATCGTGAATTGTGAGATGTGCGCAGACGCGAAAGTATTGATTTTTTCCGAGGAACAATAATGTCATTGACCTTGTGTAATCTCGTTAAACTTGGTATAACCTTGATTATTGAATTCGACATTGAAAAACGAGATGACAAATTGAATTTATTTGAATATTATTTACAATTAACGGGTAATTATTATAGTAACAGAACATAACCTTCTGCGACAGTATTGGATTTCCAGCCTCCGTGACTTTTCGCTAATTCTCTTTCGATTGCATATCAGAGAATAATCGATACTTGCGGTTTAATAACGGCACAAAGCTGACTTGTTATTGGCTGAACACCTGTAAGCTGAGTTGTCATTGGCTGAAAACACCTGTACCTTAATGAGTAGGTGTACTTTAATGACATGCATTAAAGGACTGCTACCAGGTGTATAATTACTACATTTCGGCATGGTCGAGCATAAAGACATTTACGATACTGTACTTAATTCTTTCGAAAAGAGTCATTTATAGTTGTTTGCCGTGTGCGTGTTCTCCAAGTCCTCATGTTTACCACACTTCACTTTCTTGCGCTTACACCCTCCCAACCTCGCAGCTGCACAGTGATTGAGTCGCGATTTTTTATTATCGTTATTAATGTCGATGATGGGATTCCTAATGAATCAGACAGTTGTTTCTGATTAAGATATAGTTTCATCATACTTTCGTAAGATTTACTTTTCGTTTAACACTCATTGTAATCACATTCACAGACACTTCAATACACTAAAAGATAAGAAACTGACCAACAAAAATTTCCAGAATTTTATTACAGTCGAGTGAGAAATGTTGCTTGAGAAAGAGAAGGTTAACAAGAGGGTGGATTATTGTAACTGTAAGCTGCGCAGGTAAAGGGTCGAATAAGAGACCGTAACAAGAGGGTGGGGTATTGTATAGTATGAAGGTTTAAATGCTCAGGTAAAGGGTCGAATCATCATCATCATATCCTTCACGTATTAGACCCTACAGGATCTGTTACGGTCTCATGCCAGCGCTTTCGTGGTCTTCCCAACTCCCTCTTTCCTCTTGGTACATAAGTAAGAATCTGTTTAGGCCATCTAGTGCGATCCATCCTTTCGACATGTTTTTTCCACTGAAGTCGATATTGTTGAACAAAATTAACTATAGGATCCATTTTTAGTTCCTGCAATATGTCCACATTTTTACGGTGTTCCAGCAAAGAGCATCCCGCTGTCCGTCGCATGAACCTCATTTCACCTGTCATCAGCTTTTGCTCATCAGCTTTCCTGATTGTCCATGCCTCGCTACCGTAGGTGAGGACCGGTCGAGCTAGTGTTTTATATACCTTTAGCCTTGTATGTTTCTGAACATGGAATGATTTGAAGACGGTGTTAATTACGCCAGTGATTTTTATAAATTTAGATATTTTGTTTGACATATCTTCATCAGTGATGTAAGAGAGGTTATAACCTAAATAGTTGAATGAATTAACACGTTCAATTAAAGTATTTTTTATCATGATCTTA
This sequence comes from Periplaneta americana, assembly GCF_040183065.1. Classification (NCBI taxonomy): domain Eukaryota; kingdom Metazoa; phylum Arthropoda; class Insecta; order Blattodea; family Blattidae; genus Periplaneta; species Periplaneta americana. Next base: position 13,875,470 of record NC_091130.1, read on the forward strand.
CTGGGAATTGGGTTCTCTCCCGAAAATGCCATGACTTTTGTTTTCTCTTTTGAGATTTCCATATTGAAATCTGAGGCGATTATTTGCAAATTATAAATGGCTCTTTGTAAAGCATCCTCTGTTTGAGCGATAATAACCTGATCGTCGGCAAACATTAGTGTATCGAGAACTGTGTTTCTATTAATTTGAATTCCAGCATGATGACTTTGCCTCCAAATGTATAAAATATGGTTCATATATATAATAAACAACAGAGGGGAAAGACCGCACCCTTGTCTAACACCTTGGTTGATGGAAGTCCAGCTAGTAGTTCCGCGTTCAGTTCTTATGGCAATTTCATTTTGTTGATATAAATTATAAATGGAGAGAATGGTTTGGTTTGGCACATTATCATAGTGTAAAATCTCTAAAAGTTTATTTCTATCAACTCTATCAAAAGCTTTTATGAAATCAATAAAAGCTAAGTGGGTTGGAATATTAAATTCTCTGTGCTTTTCAATTAAAATCTTCATGGTGAAATAGCTGTCACAACATGATCTTCCTTTTTGGAATCCATTCTGTTCTTCAGTGATTTTGTCTTCGTAAAGATGTGATAGTTTATTTTTGATTATGGCTGTATAGATCTTATATCCAGAATTGAGAAGACTTATACCCTTGTAATTTTCACATAATGTTTTCTTTCCTTTCTTATAAATGGGTACTACAATGGCTTTTTGCCAACTTTCTGGGGGTTTAGATCCTGCCCATATATTGTTTAAGAAATATAAAAATCTATAGGTAAATTCTTCTCCAGCGTATTTAAAAAGCTCGAAATTTAAATTATCCTCGCCTGGGCTTTCCAGTTTTTTAAACATTTATATACTTCAATGAGTTCGTCATAAGTAATAATATCTGTTGTGTTGTTGTTGGAAGTCTTTAATGTAAGAGAGGGTTGAATACCAATACTTTTCAGGTTAATGGCACCAGTGAGTTCAATGGCCAAAATGTTTCATTGCAGTTACAGTACATTGCTGAAAATTACATCGAAAATATTCCACAAAAACAGTGTATGAGGGGGATCCAGGAAATAACGACCGTTCTCGCATACCCGCCACGCAGCTGACTCCCCTTCCTTGTTTGAAGGTCAACTGGCTTCCTTAACATGTGTTCTCATAATGTTGTGAGTACTGGTTGCAACAAGTCGCCATTGTGCATTTTGTGTTACTTCAAAATGAACGACGTGATTGATAATCCCGCCGACTGTGAGGTGAGGAGTGTGATTCGATTTTTGAATGCCCGACATTTGAAACCTGCAGAAATTTACCGACAATTGAAAGAAGTGTATGGTGATACTGTAATGAATGAAAGAAATGTGAGAAAATGGTGCGAAGTGTTCAACAATGGGCGAACAAATGTCCACGATGAAACTCGACCCGGACACCCATCACTCATCACAGAAGACCTGAAGACTAAAGTGAACGACAGAATCTTGCAAGACAGGCGCACATCACTCGACGAACTGCATATTGCCTTTCCTGACATTTCTCGTTCTTTGCTTGGTGAAATTGTGTTGCAACATCTTGGCTACCACAAAATCTGTGCCCGCCCGCACACTGCTGCTTCAACTCGAGAATTGCTGGATCAATTCGGATGGGAAATCTTTGATCATCCGCCCTATAGTCCAGACCTTGCTCCTAGCGATTTTCATCTTTTCACTAAGCTGAAAGACTTTCTGGGTGGTACGCGTTTTGGAAGTGATGAAGAGTTGAAGAAGACAGTGAACACCTGGCTTAATGAACTGGCGGCAGAGGAGTATAACACGGGAATTCTAAAGCTAGTGAACAGATACGACAAATGTTTAAATGTAGGTGGTGATTATGTAGAGAAGTAAAGGAAGCTTCAGTTATGTAACAGACTTTGTTTTTTTTTTCAAATAAATATATATATTTTTAATTATTACAACAAAACGGTCGTTATTTCCTGGATCCCCCTCGTATTTTGCGGGACTTGAGCGCAACAAACGGGGTATTTTATAAAGGCGTTATATATTAAATATGCAGGGACCGGACAAAAAAAGCGTATTACATGGGATAGCGTAATAAGTGGGCGCGTCTTATCGAGGTTTTACTGTATATGAACTATACAGCACTTCGTAAAAAATCTTCTCCTTATTTATCTTTATGCTCAATATTATATTTATTGTTTCACAAATAAAATCATATCTCTAGAAAATTATAGAAATTCCTTCAAATGTGATAACAAAAACAAACAAAAAGGAAACACAAAATAGATGCATCAACAAATTATCACACATGTAGTAAATGTGTTCAATTGAGATGTTAATTTTTGCGACAGGTTGCATCAGGAGCTACAGGTTTGGCTCAACGAGCTCTGGATGAAGCAACGAAGTATGCATTGGAGAGGAAGACTTTTGGAGTCCCGATAGCACACCACCAGGCAAGTATTAAGTTATAAGAGTTATAAGAATTATGTTCTGCTGTAACCACTGAGACCTTCAAGACATGAAACAATTCTATTCGTAATAGGAAGTGAAAGAATTGTTGGAATACAGAGTTTCTTTAATCTGGCGCATACTTACCTACCAATCTTATCTGCTTTTAGCAGAAACCACCCCTTAGGAGTTTAAATTCCCTATAGCTACGCTGTTTAAATGTCCAGCCAGTGTGGTGGATGTCGTGATAGTGAGACAAAACCTAAGGTTGGGGCATCAGATGTCTTTGGGTTAGAGACAAACCCCGAACTTCAGACAAAATGACATCCCATGCATAGTAAAGTCGCGATATGGTCATATCAATTAAAGTGTCTATAAAAAAAAAAAGGAGAAACAGAAATCAGTCTTGCAATGGCTGTGAAGGATGATGTGGTTGTAGTGTTATGGCATTGGATGGAAATTGCTTCTTGTGCAGAAGACCAAGACAAACGTTTGTGAATGTATCTAATAAGTGGAAAACGAAATACAGAAAGTACTTTGAAGAACCTTATTAATGAACTATGGAATGATGATGATAAATTCCGTAATTTTACAAGAATGCTTGTAAATACATTTCATTATGTGTTAAATGTGACTGTGACAAAATAAAAAAAAGTAACTCTTGGTTTGTAAATCGAAGATCCACCAGGACAATTCATTTTTCAGTGTTTATTTACGGTATATTATTGTACTCCAATTTTACAGAGAATCCTATTTTGCCTGAGATAGGTATGTTAGGGTTATAAATATGTTATTATAATATTTATATGATATTGATGAATTAAATCTCCTATTGAATTAATCTTATGTTTCAATTATGAAATTAATAAAATTTTTATAATCTATAAATTCAGCAAATCTGTTGTTGTTGTTGTTTTCTAATGCCTGGCGTTTGACAATAAAGACATTTGACCCCATGCACTCCAATATTTTTCAAAGATATTGTCATGGTCAGCCACTGAAGCACAGATTTTGAGGTTTTCCGAATCCATTTCTTTGTTTGAGTTTCACAATGGGCAATTAGGGGACTGATATATTCCAATTCTATGCAGGTGTTTGGCCAAACAATCATGGCCTGTTGCCAATCTAAATGCAGCTACAGACGATTTTCGTAGTAAATCGGGAATTAACTGTGGATTATGACGCAGAGAGTTCCATTTTTTCCCTTGTGATTGTGTTATCAAATTTTGTTTGTTGAAGTCTAAGTATGTAGATTTAATAAATCTTTTCACAGAGTAATACGTAGATTTAGTAACAGGTCTGTAAGTAGCAGTGCTGCCCTTCTTTGCTAAAGCATCCGCATTCTCGTTTCCCAGGATCCCACAATGGGATGATATCCATTGGAATACAATTCTTTTATTGAGTGATATTAATTGAGAGAGCATTTTAGTTATTTCTGCTGTTTGAGATGAAGGTGTGTATTTAGAGACTATTGATAGAATAGCTGCTTTGGTGTCTGACAATATAACTGCATTCCTAAATTTATTGATGTGGCATAGAAGATTCCTGAGACTTTCACTTATTGCGATGATTTCTCCATCAAAACTTGTTGTTCCATATCCAAGAGATCTATAAAATGAGAAGAGACAGCACGTAACACCAAAAATTCAGCAAATCTATACAATGTTTTATAATTTATACACATGAATGAATGAATGAAATGAAATGAGATGAGATGAAATTAAATACTAAAATACAATCTTATATTTCAATTAACAAGTTCCGTGAAATGTATATTATAACCTAAGCAAACAACTAATCCTAATATTCACTAGCATGTAATTTAAATTTCTGTGGGTTCAAATTTCTGAAGACGTTACACAGTTTTCCGTAAAACGATGTTGTTACAAGCAGTTTCTAAATTTTATACAACACATTTATCGTGAATTTATTGTACATTATTATCCTATTCAGCGTTTATTTCTATGTCCACAAAAACTTGCTCACAACTCACTCAAGATCAGGTGTAATAATTTCAGACCACTGCAAACAGTATCGACAATGACATCTTCATATTGAAATCGCATGCGCACAACCAAATGTTTTGTCTTCAAACAATGTGCTATGTGCAGTCCCAGCTCTATTCAAATTTGCTTCATTGTGCTACACAGCGTTTTTGCTATTTGCTCAATCTTAATCATGTTTAAACTTGCTTAATCATGCTGTACAGCATTTTTGCTTTTTGTTCAATCATCTCTAAACTTGTTCAGTCATTCTGTATGGCGTTTTTTTTTTCTTTTTGTTCAGTGATATTTAAACTTGTTTAATCATTCTGTGTAGCGTTTTTTGCTTTTTGTTCAATCATCTTTAAACTTGTTTAATCATTCAGTATAGCGGTTTTTACTTTTTGTTCAATCATCTTTAAACTTGTTTAATCATTCAGTATGGCGGTTTTTGCTTTTTGTTCAATCATCTTTAAACTTGTTTAATCATTCAGTATAGCGGTTTTTACTTTTTGTTCAATCATCTTTAAACTTGTTTAATCATTCAGTATAGCGGTTTTTGCTTTTTGTTCATTCATGCTTAAACTTTCTTAATCATGAATAATTTCGAGGGAAAAATTGTTTTGGGACTGGGTATCGAACCCGGGACCTTTGGTTAAACGTACCAACTGAGCTACCCAGGAACTATACCAGACACCCATCCAATTTTTCCCTCTATATCCACAGACCTCAAAGTGGGCTGACAACCGTCAAGCAACCAACATTGAGTGCACACTACCTGAAAGCTTGATTTGCATTTCTTAATCTTGTTGTACAGCGTTTTTGTAATCATCCTAGATGAGTGTGCTGTATTCCCATATTAATAATTAAAAAGACATGCTTAAGCATATTTAAGTAAAAGCGTTTCTGCTTAAAACAGTTTTGCTAGATAAATGTGCACCCAGCCAGACTGACCAGCTTGCAACAATGCGTCATCACAGCTGAGCAGAAGATTGAATGAATATGCGATACTTTAAGTTGATTCTTCAGCTTGAGCTTAAATTCTATGACAGAAAATCTGCCAGTCAAAATTTTCATCACCTTTCATAACATACATTATGGCCCAAAAATAATGGTAGGGTTTCAAATGATTATATTTTTTGAATGAATAGAGGTAGAAATGTAATACTGGTGCCAGATGAAAATAAACTCTCGAAGTTTTTCGTCTGTAAGTTTGAGGCAATATCTGAGGATCAGGCTGGTTTTACTGCAGGTAGATCTTGTATGGATCATATCTTTGATATAAGACATATTACTGAAAAATCATATGCTAAAGCCCAAGAAATTCATTTAGTTTTTTATCGATCTTGAGAAAGCGTACAACTCTGTACCAATTAACAATCTGTGGAGAGCAATGGAAAATATTGGCATCAGGACGCCTCTAATAACAGTAATTAAAAAATTATACAAGAAGAGCCGAGCTGTAGTGAAGGTAGGGAAAAGGCTATCAACTCCATTTCCAACAACAAAGGGTCTGAGGCAAGGATGTGGCATGTCCCCATCCCTCTTCAAAATATATATTCAGCAAGTTTTAGAGAGCTGGAATCGATCGTGTAAAGGTATGGGAGTTCCAGTTGGACATGAAACAATACAGTCTCTCCTATTTGCAGACGACCAGGTATTAATAGCTCAGTGTCGTGAAGACGTTAAGTTCATGTTGAGGAGGTTGATGGAAGCCTTTGATGTAGGAGGTCTTTGCATTAATATGAATAAAACTGAATACCTCGTTGTGGGCAATAGTGGAAGAGAGATTATCCTACTGCAAGGAACAATTAAATCTGTGAGACATTTTAAGTATTTGGGATCTATTATCCACGAGTCTGGGAGCTGTGAAGCAGATGTAGATCACAGAGTGCAACAGGCAAGAAGGGCAATAAAGATGCTGAATGGGGTACTGTGGAGTAGATCTATTTCCAAACAAATGAAGAAAATAATTCTAAAAACTATAGTTGAATCTATATTAACATACGGGGCAGAGGGATGGGCACTTGTTGAACGTCAGAAGTGTAAGATACAAGCGACGGAGATGGAGGGAACAAGAAGAGGTGCTAGAGTATCCAGATTGGAAAGGAGAAGAAATGAGGATGTGAGGCAAATGATGGAGATGGAAGAGTCTGTAATTGAAAGAATCGAGAAACGAACCCTTCAATGGTATGGCCACGTAAAAAGGATGAAAGAAGAAAGATGGCCAAAGATTATTCTGGAATGGTCACCTCAGGGAAGGAGGAAGCGTGCGAGACCAAGAAAAACATGGAAAGCCGGTGTCATGCAAATGTTGAAGGATCGACATATGCAGGAGGAGGATTGGCGGGTTCGAGAAGGGTGGCGGAAGGGAATTCAGGGTAACCGCTGAAGAGTGGAGAAGCCCACAAAAGTAAAAAGTAAGTAAGTTTGAGGCATTGAAGGAAACAGAAGACGGTAACAATCGAACAAATGCAATAATTTTCATTGTTGCAAGACGTCAAAAGATCTCTGAGATGCAATCCTTTTATGACTGCAGTTACTGTATTTTCTTTGTGGATGTTAAGTTTGGCCAAACCATTCAGTTTGTTTTCAGTATTTTTAGATAGAACGGCTTAATTCGATGGAGCATTAAAAAGGAATATTTGTGATACATTTAGATACAGGCAGCGTGCAAAAAAATTTCAACAATCTGTGTACACTCCGAAGTACATGTTATTTACAGTAATTTAGGGCTTCTATAGCATTATTTGGGATGTCTTTTCCTTTGAAATTATTATACGAAAAAACAATGAATGTTATTTTTAAACATTCGCTAAACTGGAGAATTCCCACCGTACCTTTGAACCGTGCCGTTACGTTTAGCACCAAATTTAAGTAAATACACAATCTCGCCAACATAAGAACACGACATTGGTGTGTGGCGTCGTTGTAGGGAGAAATTTGTTTCTTTTCTCTCTCTACCTCCTTCGTTCTGAACATTACTGAGAGATAGCACCACTGCTAGCTACAAGATATATTTGCGCAAATATATTGAAGTAGATTACGTGACTTATTAGTGACTTAGATGAGAATCTCGAGACAAAACAGTTTTGCTATATTTCTTTTTTTTTATTAAATGTTAAGCACAGGAACGCCATTTCTTAATTTTATTTAAGAAACAAGCCAAACAAACTATCTTTGCATCAAAAACGGATGCTCCCTGGACCAAATTATCGTATTTTATAATTGTTTGAATGCAACAGAAGCCAGAAGTCGTGCACTTGACTAATGCAGTGAATTATTTAAGAATATAGTCGCGAATTTTACTACCACCAGTTCGATTGTGTTTTGTTTAGCACGGCTCGGTACGGCCTGGTAACGTCGACTATCGACATTGCTCTGCCGTGGGTATTATCCAGTTGTTCCTAAGCTTGATAATTGTCTTAAAAATATCATTTTAATATGCAGGCTGTTGCATTCATGTTGGCTGACATGGCAATGAACATAGAGACTGCGAGACTTGCATGGAGAATGTCGGCCTGGCAGACGGACAATGGCATCAGAAACACTTATATGGCATCCATTGCAAAGGCACATGCAGCTGACATGGCCAACAAATGCGTGTCAGATGCTGTTCAGGTGAGAAAACAATATTGTGTAGGTTATCAATTTCAATTTCGGAAATTGTTCATTCATATTCAAAAGAAAATTAACTGAATTTCGGAAAATCTAACCTCAACATGAAGGACCTTGTACATGGTTATGACTTTCGGTGGTGTAGTGGACACTGTACTTCCTATTGTACTACAATTATCCATTACATTATATTACATCATTTATATTTAAGTAAAAAGTAAATATGAATATTCATTCTCAAATTTTCCTTAATGTATTCAAACAGTGACAATATTCGTTCATGATTACTATCTTAATTTTCTTTTTTCGTTTAATTATTTATTTTTTAATTCAGATATTTGGAGGAGCTGGTTTCAACTCTGAATATCCTGTAGAGAAGCTGATGAGAGATGCCAAGATCTACCAGATATACGAAGGAACATCGCAGATTCAGCGCCTTATCATTTCAAGACACGTGACTGATAAAGCCAAGCAGAAGGCTTAGAAATTTTGTTATTATTAATTTGTGGTCAGATAACGAAATGGATTGAATTAGTTTTTCTTCGTTTTATTTCCATTGTTGTAAGGCTAAACGTAAGCCCTTTTCAGATTTACTAATTTTGAAGGCATTCTGTTGTTTAACATATTCACAAAAAAAATACCACTATTTTAATTTACAAAAACAAAATTACCAAGGACACATTTATCTTGGCAATTAGATATTAAGAGAAGAATCTATTTTGTCGAGACCCCAGTAACTATAAGCCAGAGAAAAAATATAGTAGAATGAAATTATTATCCTTTGTTATAGTCGAATAAGATTATCACTCTTGGTTACAGACGAGTGAAATTATCACTCTTCGTTATAGTAGAATGAGATTATCGACCTTTGTTTTACCTCAATTGATGTTTTATCTATTACTAACCTCTCAAATGCCTTTGAAAACTTGCAGCCAAAACAACCAACCTATATTTCTTTTCTGGACTATAGCTACTTCTTTCAATTGGTTACCAGTCCACTTATATAACAATGGAAATAATTGAAAAGCTTCCTCTCAGCCTTCTTTTCCGTCTTCATGACAGGACCCATGTGTTCAGGCGTGAGTTCGAATCCCACTTAAGCTGATTACTGATTGAATTCTTTCCGAGGTTTTTACGAACTATAAGGCAAATTCATCTGACCAAATACCATTTTACTAGCACTAAATCCATAAACGGTATATAACCTCAATTTTGATCAGCATCGTTAAATAACCAACTAAAAAAACTCCTTTTTCGACAGCAAGGTCTAAGGTTTAATGTATCTATTTCGCACTCAGGGTTTATATCTAATATCCAATTACTTAGACATAAAATAACATTTTACTGCAATTTTGAAGTTGCGATTTCTCTAAAAAATCAAAAGACTTTATTATGCAAGTATTACTTAATAATTATAAGAGATATAACGTTGCTCAATAAGTACAGTACAATTATAAGGGTTGTTATTCTTTCTTATTGAGAAATGTAACAAGATGTACATTTCTTGGTACACCATTAGGTACACTTCTTTATATGCCAGGCCCTTACTTACACATGGACTCAGGCCCAGGGCAGCAAATTCATAGGAGCGGGAACATTTTTAGAAAAAAAAAATCAAGCTGAAAGTAAATGCTCGTCATTTTTCTATTTTTCAGATACCTGCTTTGGATAGAATCATATGTTAAATTGTTGTTACATATACTTCCTTTACAGTTTGACTCCTAAATGTCTAAAATTTGCGTAAGTTAGTTGGTGTGGGGAGCAGAATTTTTTCGAGCCCATGGGCATAGCACTACCTAAAACGGGACTGTTGTATGCAGAAGTTATTCAGTTCTGTTATGTTTATTATTTTTCATAAACTGGATCCGTACACTACTTTTTGACATCACATTTTCCAGTGACACCTCATGAAGATTAGTCAAGAAAAGTTATGAGAACTCAAAATGTACAGATACGGAGTGTCAATTTTATTGATGTATTTATGATATCATTGGAAGCAAGTGTGTATGGAAACGCAATAGAAATAACTTATCGTCCCTTGGTTGGGATAAAAAGTACACTATCTACCAAAAAGTAATTTGCCACTGCTTTTGCTCCTTTAGAACCTCGTGGTACCACCTCTTGTTGCTATAAAAGCAGCCACCCTGTCAAGCATGCTCTCCACTAGTTTATGTAGGATATCCACTGGAATGCGTCGCCATTCCTCTTGCAACATGGCACTCAGTTGGACAATGGAAGTTGGCCGCATGTTTCGGCGACTACTACGCAGTGGTATGCAGACAATAATGTTCACCGATTGGACTGGCCTACACGGAGTCCTGATCTCAATCCCATTGAACACCTTTGGGATGAATTGGACCGGCACAGCGATTGAGGTCTCGGGAGATGCGGCCAACTTCCATTATCCAACTGAGTGCCATGTTGGAAGAGGAATGGCGACGCATTCCAGTGGATATCCTACACAAACTAGTGGAGAGCATGCATGACAGGGTGGCTGCTGTTACAGCAACAAGAGGTGGTACCACGAGGTTTTAAAAGGGAAAAAACAGTGCCCAATTACTTTTGTGCAAGATCGTGCGTATTTGCTTGCTTTCCGCACAAAACCAATACGCAGTAAGTGTGAAATACCACATTCAGTATTCCCAACGTAACACACACAACAATTTCCCTCTTCTTACCGCTTAAGAGACATATTCATTTTACTGCTTTAGGCTTTTTTTAGAGACGTTTAACACAGTAATAATTATAAATTGGAAACTTACCACTGCAATTTCACCTAAATTGCACTGTTAATTATTGTCTTTAAATATTTGCAAAAATTAAGTAAACTCTACTACTCCACTAAAGTTATTGCATTCGTGATGCAAGTAACATTAAGGAAGCCGTGAAAAAATCAACAAGATTCCAGATGCCGATTATTACTGCAATATGTTATATAAATAATATTGTTAAAATATTAAAATGAAAAATAAATCATTACATAACCTTACCGTTTGTTTTAAGTTCGCATTTATAGACTGGGGGGAAAAAAAAGACAGACGTATGTCACGGCCTGCTGCAATATAGTAAACACAGAAAACATTTTATAGCAACAATGTTGAAGAGAGATATTTTTGTTTTCCAAATTTGCCGTCATTGAACAGAAACCAAGATGGAGATTTCATTGCAACTAATTAGAAATTCGTCTTTCAGGTATGAAATAAACGATCTTCGCACAAAATAATGTACGATACACGAGCGGTATGTTTGTTTTCGTGTTCTCGGAAATTAAAAAAGCTCAACTACGTTTCGCTTTTTCAATCTTTTCCTCGAACATGAAAACATCAACATACCGCTCTTGTAACACATATTACTATTTGGTAGATAGTGTATAAGGAAAGGGAGGAACGTTTCTTGCAGTTGTGTAAGGTGGGGGAGATACCCTGAATTTCACTTTACATGTAAGGCATAATTAAAGTGATTTTTGAATGCACAAAATTGTAAAGCACATGAAATACTATTGGATATTTTAGTTCAATCGCAATTTGTTCAAAAGTGGACAAATTGAGTTTTGGTTAGTTTCTCTTCCCCCCCCTCCCTCCCTCCATCCCTCTTCCTTCCTCCTCCCCCACATAAACATACACACAAAGCAGATAGGTATGTATATACAGGGTGTTTCAAAAATACGGGGCATAATTTCAGGTATGTATTTCCCACATGTAGACAATCAAAATAGTTCATTACAACATGTGTCCGGAAATGCTTCATTTCCGAGTTATGGCCTTCACAACATTGAAATTCACCGGAACGTTTTTCTTTCCGCAGGTCGTTGTCATTACAGAAGATGTTCAAAATGTCCACCTCCTGCTTGAATACAGACCTCGATGTCTCATTGACCTGCGAACATGATCCCAAACTCTGCTGGTGACAGGGCCTGTACACGTTGCAAATGATAAGGATACAATTGATACTCTTTCAACAGTCTCCAGACAGTCGTATGAGGAACATTGACTTGCAACGCTACCCTTCGTGTGCTGATAGAAGGAGTCATGTTCACAGCCTCCAGAATCTCCTGCTGTACTTCTGGAGTTGTAGATCTCAGTCGTCCCCTTCCCAAACCAGGAGAGTTAAATTTTCCATACTCGCACAGACGGTAATGGAGACGTACAAATGTCTTCCGATCTGGACATTGTCGCTGTGGGTACCTCTCCTGGTACAAACGACGAGCCAGCGCAGCATTGCCGTCCGCCTTACCGTACATGAAGTGTATCTCTGCCAGATCTTGATTTGAATACATGTCGCACAGTCTAACGCCTACACAACACTGAATGTAACCTTCGCCTCGGAATGAACTGTCAGAGTGCCCTCTTAATGTCTCCTTTGATGGCATCGACCTGCGGAAAGAAAAACGTTCCGGTGAATTTCAATGTTGTGAAGGCCATAACTCGGAAATAAAGCATTTCCGGACACATGTTGTAATGAACTATTTTGATTGTCTACATGTGGGAAATACATACCAGAAATTATGCCCCGTATTTTTGAAACAGCCTGTATGTATCAACTGTTACATATTATTTTTTATAACTTAAATATATTCATATTGCATATCTATGTATACATATATATTTCCTTGACAAGTCTGTCAAATTCATGCAATATATTTTGTACAAAGTATATTATTTACATCAAGGATTTTCTGTGGTATTTTGTGGTACAGAGATTTTTGAAATTGTAAAATGTTTTATATTTTATTAATTTTTTTTTTAAATTCAACTGCTATTACTTATGTTTATTGTGGTTAATTTGTCCTGTAAATAGCTCGGAATGGAGTAATGAATATTCTGTTTTCATCCAGTAGTTTCTTTGTAAAAAAAAAAAATCAATGTGTAAACGAATTTTTGCTGTGGTCACTTGAGAAAAGAGATGTCTTACAAAGAAACATTATACCAGCTGCAGTATGACAAGGTATAGATAAGGAAAAATGCATTAATCGGGGCGGCTTTTGGGGTAGTGCCAGTGTGCCATGACACCACCAATGAAAGAAACAAAAATAATATCCTAGAAACCAGTTGTAATAGTTATACATTTTATTCATATTTCATTTGAATGAGCGCGCGCACATATCCGGACGCACTCTTGCAGCGTTTTTCCGAACGTTGGAGCCACTTCGCTGAGGCACTACCTGCGTCCATATAACACTGTACAAAAGGCTACTGCTTCTAGTTTATATGCGTTTCTTATGGCAGACTTTGAGCCGAATTCAATTTGACTCAGTAGTTAATATTCAGCCCGCTAGAGCACAGTAATGCAGAAATTTCGCTAGATGGCAGGGTTGTTGGAGACGTTATTTGTCTATGAGTTAGAGTTCCGCGCCAAATGTTAATGTAATGTTGCCAATTCAAAACTAATGCACATAACTTGGATTTGAATGTGTAAATTATTATTCATTTAGCTATATTGAACGCAGAGATAGTCATGGTTCTTTTTAGAAAGATAAATATTTTTTCATATCATGTAAAACTGTTTGTTAATGTTGTGTAATATTTGTTTTATTTTACGGCAACTAAATATCGCTACACTGTTGCTATAGTATTGATGCTTTTGTTAACGATACATGAGATCTGTGCAGGACATGAACATGTGTTATTCAGACTGCTGCCTTGGATTCATCGGCCTGTTAAATAAAGTTCAAACGTGTTTGTTTATTATCTATGCCATTGTTTATCTCGTGTGTTTTTGCCAGTAATTTTACTAGTTATAAAAGTTATTTGTATTTGACTAACAATACTGTGAAAGTTTTGCATTATCTGTATCTGTAAATTTCGTTATTAGTTTCGGAAATGTTATTATAACTGTTACTAGGTACATTAGGCCGTGTCTCAAAGCTACATTTTCAGCTGAAGTGAACTAGATTGTTAACTAAATAGCCGGATGTAACGTCAGAAGTTATGATCCAAAGTTACATAGTGCATAGCAATCAAGTCCGTAGTAGCTAGTAAACTAAAATGCTTGCTCGATTATTGACTTGTTCACTAAACAAACATGGATACCTCATCAGCAATTGGGGTTATGAAATCTGAAAATGCTTTGGAAGTGAAATAATGTAAATATAATGTAGAATAACACGTTAACTTTGAACACTGACATTGTTAGTACCTCCTGTACATGTTTTAAATATTTTTGTAATATATTATGCCCTCATCTTTTCCACATAATTCGTAATGATACTGCATTAGGACAATGCCTTCTTAATTCAGTGCTGCACCGTGATGTCAAGGTTTTTAGAAAAATAGTCTACGAAGAAGGCCATGTTTCAAGAATACATTTCCAAAGCTCCCTAGTGTGTAGTTTACAAGTCATCTAGTTGCTAGTCACTAGTGTGTAGTATGGACTTGAGCTTTGAGACACGGCCTAACTGTACACCTGGTAAAATAGCTGGTTTAATTAATGTGTTTTATTTAATATAATGCAAACGTGAACTGCGATTATTAATTTCACTAGGGTAATTTGCGTACAACGTTTTTCATTTTTGGCACCACCACCAGAATGCCTCACCGGCCGCCACTGGCATTAATAATTAATTAGTGTAACACTTCACGTAAATGATCGGTTATTCGAAAAATCAGTTATCCGAACAACCCCCGTCCCCAATTGTTTCGGATTATCAATGCTCTACTGTATGCTTCAAGTAGTGTTCAAACAATTGTTTGTTAGGCATTTCTTTTTTCCAGCAGTTGCCTATAATGCTCTTTCTTCTCAGTAGAGGGGAGCACACTCAGCCAGTTGCAGTATTGCTCTGATAGTGGCTGGCCTGTTACCGAAGTCGAGAAGATGACATATGAATTTATGTTATGAAGGAATGAGAAGAAATCGTGTTGTGGCTTTCGTAATTGGTAGGCTACTATTCCAGCATTCACTTGGAGAGACTTAGAATAGCCAGCCCCTGAGATCGAACTATAGATCCCCCAAATACAAGGCAGCAGATGTGTCAACCACTGCATCACCGTGTTCGGTAAGTGTTCATATTAAAAATATTAGATAATCTCAAAAGTTTTTCCTATAACTGTGTTTTGGTCAATTCATGTAGATCTAATTGTCACTGTTTAGATGCAATCCCAAATGGTGAAGGTAGTTACAAATTGTGGTTTTTAGAAATACTAAAACTTTCTAACAATTCACTTCTACTAGCGAATGGCTGCTCTTCCAGTTTAGCTGGTGTAACCTCGTTTTCTAGAATTCTTTCCAATCGCGTTCTTCCAATATTAAGTCACAGTTTGATGCTGTTATGTACTGACCATCCCTTCACCTTCCAGTTCACATATTTGGTTAGCTGCTGATTTTGCAAGGCCAAAGTGACAGCTTACCGATGCTACCAAATCTACTCCAGGGACATAACGGAGTTTTCTGTCTATGTTTTCACGCGTGAACAATGTAAAGAGTAAACAATATGCGGCACGTGTGGTCCACGAAAACACTCACATCTTCGTCTGACTTTTCCCTTTCGCACGAATAACTTTTTTTTTTTTGGCCTAGCCAAAAGTGCCGTTGTTTTGGTATTGCCAGTTATTTGGGTGCCGGATACTAGGGATTTTACTGTATATTTTTCAGGTGCTGGCACCAACATTTTTACTTGAGGAAAGAGCGCATTCAATCGGACAGAATTTAGTCAAGCTTAGTAACCTTCCTTGTGTCCCATATAACTTAAATTAACATACCTCTTTCATTTTCAGATATCGTAATAATAATAATAATAATAATAATAATAATACGTACTTGCTTACTTACAAATGGCTTTCAAGGAACCCGAAGGTTCATTGTCGCCCTCACGTAAGCCCGCCATCGGTCCCTATCCTGTGCAAGATTAATCTAGTCTCTATCATCATATCCCACCTCCCTCAAATCCATTTTAATATTATCTTCCCATCTACATCTCGGCCTCCCTAAAGGTCTTTTTCCCTCCGGTCTCCCAACTAACACTATATGCATTTCTGGATCCGCCCATACGTGCTATAATAATAATAATAATAATAATAATAATAATAATAATAATAATAATAATAATAATAGGCCTAATAATAATATTATCATTATTATTTTTACTACTACTACTACTACTACTACTACTACTGCTGCTGCTAAGTAGTGTAGGTAGTTGATTTGTTTTAGAAATATACGATTAAAAATGGAATGGTACCTGTACAGGTTAATGTTTAGGTGTTACTGTTGAAGAAAGAGTGATGGAACGGAGAAAAATTCTCTCCGGCGCCGGGATTTGAACCCGGGTTTTCAGCTCTAAGTGCTGATGCTTTATCCACTTTCATCGTATGATGACGCAGAATATCTGCATGGAAATATCATATGTGCTTCGGTACATTAAAATAATATGTATGATATGCGTAAATCACTTCGTGATTTAAGACGGCGCTTATTCCGTCGGATCCCGGCCAACTAGTCACTCATTACGAGTGCACCTCAGCACATGTGTGGACTTCGGTCCTAGGTTCATAGATATCTATGACGTAGTGCAGAGGGCGGCCACTAGAGGGAACCCAAGAGTTGGAACTTAAAACTGAGATGATTCTTCCGATGCCGGGGTGGAATCCGGTGTGGCTTAGTGGATAAAGCGTCAGCACGTAGAGCTGAAAACCCGGGTTCAAATCCCGGCACCGGAGAGAATTTTTCTCCGTTCCATCACTCTTTTTTCGTATGATGACGCAGAATATCTGCATGGAAATATCATATGTACTTCGGTACATTATAATAATATATATATTACTGTTGAAACTCAAACTCGTGCTATGTTTAATAATAATAATAATAATAATAATAATAATAATAATAATAATAATAATAATAATTTGTGTAACGTGCTCCCTCCAACCTTCAGGTCAAGTGAAAAAAACGTTATTGCAACATTGAGAGTAATTAATAGCAAATACTGTAAGTCATTGCAATAACGATAATTGATAACTATGATTGTCTCATAATATGAATGTTTATTTTACTCATTAATTTACAAGTCATGACAGACGGCAAAATATGTCCCAGAGTGGAGTAAGATTAGCAAAAAAAGAAAAGAAAAAAGAATAATTTAAAAAAACTGAGCTACGAACAAATTACTGGAGTGGAAATGGTGACAGAACCCCAGAAATGGGCCTGCCTGTATAACATATTATGCCTTCATTTACGTACCGCACTTTTGCATGAATATGCTTTACAGAAATACTGTATATTTTTCTTTCGTTACAGCAACTAAAACAATGCGTTAATGTATGTGTTAAGTAGGCCTACTGTGCATTTAGATTATTATCTTTTGACGAGGACTTTAAAATTATGTAGGACTGAGAAAAAGACAAGTTGTCAAACGTCATACGATTTTCAAATAAAAACAAAATGTATATTCATTGCGTGAAGGAAAGTAGAAGTACGTAATTAGCACTTTTTTCCATGGTCAAAGCTACAAAAAAAAATAATAATAATTATGTCTGTAGCTACAGTACATAGTCACGATGAGAATCATAACAGAAAGGCCAAGAGGTGTAAGTGGACTTTGAGATTATAAACTGGTGCAAACATCGGCGTTTGATGTACAATGACGCATCGAAATTTGTAATGAGTTTTGCGTCTCCTTCATATTGTAAGTGATGTGGTATGTACCATGCATGGTTACGCTTTGGTTATCTTCACCATAACCAAGGAAGCAAATTAACATGTAATTTTTGCTCTGAGTACCCAGCATCTCTGGAGAGAGAACTAAGGAAGAGACTAATGAAACGCTTTGTGTGGAGTGTGGTATTGTATGGGGGGCAGAAACATGGACATTATGACGAAGTAAAGAGAAGCAACTAAAAGAAATTGGAATGTGGATATGGAGAAGAATTGAGCATGTGAAATGGAGAGACAGAATAAGAAACGAAGCTGTGTTGAAAAGAGTGGGTGAAGAAAGAATGATGCTGAAACTGATCATGAAGATAAAAAGGAATTCGTTGGGTCACTGGCTGAGAAGAAACTGCCTACTGAAAGATGCACTGGAAAGAATGGTGAACGGAAGAAAAGTTCGGTGCAGAAGAAGATATCAGATGATAGACGACATTAATATATATAGATCATAAGTGGAAACTGAGAGGAAGACAGAAAATAGGATAGATTGGAGAATGCTGGGTTTGCAGCGAAAGACCTGCTATTGGGCAGAACACTATGTATGTCACAACAGTAATTGCAATACAAGTGTGGGAAGGACTTCATTGCAAAACGAGTATGAAATTTGGAGCATGAGCGCAAGCGAATGTCCAATCGTATGAGTTTTGCAATGGCTCTTCCCACAAGTGTGTTATTCACGATATTTTTCTACGAAAATATTATAATTAAAAGTAATTAATTAATTACAATTTAAAATAATTTTATAATCGTTAAAACGTGTTTTCATCTACGACATAAGGTTTGTTGCCATAGTAGGAATTCATTTGTTTTAATATAAACAGCTTTTTCAGTTTGGACGACATTTTATATGCTTAATGTTTCAATATTTAAGACGTTCTGAACGATGGATTTTAAAGACGAGAAGGAAGACGAGTTTAGGCACACCACCAGACATTTTTCTACGAAAATATTATAATTAAAAGTAATTAATTAATTACAATTTAAAATAATTTTATAATCGTTAAAACGCGTTTTCATCTACGACATAAGGTTTGTTGCCATAGTAGGAATTCATTTGTTTTAATATAAACAGCTTTTTCAGTTTGGACGACATTTTATATGCTTAATGTTTCAATATTTAAGACGTTCTGAACGATGGATTTTAAAGACGAGAAATAAGACGAGTTTAGGCACATCACCAGACATGGTTGGTGATTAAGGGAAGGCATAGGTGAAATTACTAAATCTTACAGTTTTCATTTTTTTTCTCAAAGACCAAGGACACCAGAATAAAATTATGTGACACGTTTCCTTATTAAGATGAAATAAAAGGCAGGCATTTTTTTCAACGTGATTTTCTTTAATTTTCGATGTGTTAATTAACATATAAATGGTTCCACACGTCGAAAATTAAAGAAAATCACGTTGAAAAAAATTCCTGCCATTTATTTCATCTTAATAAGGAAACGTGTCACGTAATTTTATTCTAGTGTCCTTGGTCTTTGAGAAAAAAAATGAAAACTGTAAGATTCAGCAATTTCACCTATTCCTTCCCTTAATCTATTCTAATTCTCAGTACTTCATATAAATGTGAAACGTTTCATATTTCAATTAGGAGAGAAAACTGTAGTGTGCGGAAAAAAAAAATCGTACTTCCAATGTCAGTTCTGTTGCCAGGAAACCCATCATTCCGCACTTTCGTAGAAAAAGAAGGAACACTGAACTGTTAGGTCTGCTGATAAGAAATGTTCCATAACATGTTGACACTGATAAAGAAAACAGATAAAAGTGACCCTCGACTGTGTGATAAAATAAACAGTTATCTACCGTAAAAGCTTGTCCTCTGACAGCTGTTCTAATAATAATGTATTGATCTCAACAATGAACGAGAAGCAGATAAATTAATTCTCCTTCCCATAGGCGGAGATACGGGGTGTATAGGGGACAGTGTCTCACCAAGTCAGAGTGACATAGTCTACAGTACACTGTCTCTCTCTAGCAGTATGTAAGAAGAAAGCATAACTGCATATTAATATGAAATCAATATTTACGTAAACGTTATGTTACGTTTCTAGGTATAGGCATTCATTATGCGATATATCTTTTTATAGACTATAGTCCCGTCGCTCTAATTTCCGGTAGCCAATCACGTTGCAGGTCGGCTACATTTAAACGTGTGCGTCTTGTGATTCGCTGATGAAGATGTTAAGCATTTCCTAAGGCTCGATAAATACTTAATATAATCGCCCGCCATTTTGGCTCTTTCGTTGGCGTTCGCAGATAGCACACCAGACGTTATTTGCCGCTCAATTATTTGCTGAATTACAGTGCGTTTGATTTATTATCATAGGAGCTACGACATGATAATGTTTAGCGGTGTGGCAAATAGATCCCACGTCTGGTAGCTCAGCAACGAAAGAACAAAAATGGCGAACGATACTACCTACCTAGACTTCATAGAGTCTTGACATCCTAAGACGTAAGCAAAGAGGAGGAATCACGCCGGGAATAACAGCGTCGCGACTATAGTATTCGTCAGGAATGGGGATCCTAAAGAAAATTGGCATGGATTGGAAAGAGAGGAGGTTGTTCAGTAACCTTTATATGAAACAACGAGTCAAAGTCAAAATTTTTTCATTCATTCCTAGTGTTCTGTCCAAGGACAGGTCTTTCACTGCAAACCCAGCATTCTCCAATCTTTTATATTTTCTGCCTTCCTCTTTGTCTTCTCTTGTGAGCCTATCTTAATGTCGTCTATCATCTGATATCTTCTTCTGCCTCGAATTCTTCTCCCGTTCACCATTCCTTCCAGTGCATCCTTCAGAAGGCAGTTTCTTCTCAACCAGTGACCCAGCCAATTCCTTGTCCTCTTTCTGATTAGTTTCAGCATCATTCTTTCTTCACTCACTCTTTCCAACACAGCTTCGTTTCTTATTCTGTCTGTTCACTTCACACACTCCACCCTTCTCCATATCCACATTTCAAGTGCTTCTATTCGCTTCTCTTCACTTCGCCGTAATGTCCATGTTTCTGATCCCATACAATGCTACACTCCACACAAAGCACTTCACTAGTCTCTTCCTTAGTTCTTTCTCCAGAGGTCCGCAGAAGATGCTCCTTTTTCTATTAAAAGCTTCCTTTACCATTGCTATTCTCCTTTTGACTTCTTGGCAGCAGCTCATGCTACTGCTTATAGTACATCCCAAGCATTTGATGCTGTCCACTTGCTCTACTGCTTCATTTAGAATTCGCAAGTTTACCTTCTTCACTTTTCTTCCTATGACCATGGTTTTCGTCTTGTTGGCATTTATCTTCATCCCATACTGCTCACAGCTGTCATTTAGCTCCAGTAGCATATCCCTTAGTATCATCTCCTCTTCTGCTAACAACGCCATATCATCAGCAAATCTTGTGCACTTTATTCTTCTTCCTCCTGCTGTCACTCTTCCCATGTTCTGAAAACAGTTCTTTACTAAATCCTCCAAGTAGATGTTGAACAGGGTAGGTGATAAAGGACATCCTTGTCGTACTCCTCTCCCTATTTCACATTAAGAAAAGGTAAAGAAACAGCATTATTCTGTGCGTACATTGTTGCCAAAATCGCATAAAAATAGCCCGAAGTATTTTGAAACACCTGTATATGGAATAGGCCTACTGGTACCGTACATTTTGGGCCCTGAAGAAAAACTAAAAATGTATGTGAATTGATGAGAACGTTTTAGCTGATTCATACAGAAACTCATACTCAATTTAATAAAACTGGACCACACCTATGGGGTAATGGTTAGCGCGTCTAGCCGTGAAACCAGGTGGCCCGGGTTCGATTCCCGGTCGGGGCATGTTACTGGTTGAGGTTTTTTCCGGGGTTTTCCCTGAACCCAATATGAGCAAATGCCGGGTAACTTTCGGTGCTGGACCACGGACTCATTTCACCGGCATTATCATCTTCATCTCATTCAGACGCTAAATAACCTAAAATGTTGATAAAGTGTCGTAAAATAACATACTAAAAAATAAAACTGGACTATAAACGTACTGTAAATGGGTTAAAAATAAACGGGAACCAGTCTGTCTATGGTACATAATCTGTTTTAAACTTTAACACTTTTAACAATTCGACTATACAGGGTGTATCTTTGTATGTGTCCATAAATGTGAGTGCGTATTCCTGACACAAAACCATAACAAAAAGTCCATATGAACATAGGTCCGCAAATCCTTCGTTAGGGAGTTATGGGTTTATTGGTAATGGTACATGTGATACATTTAACAATATACGTTTACAAAAATTGCTCAAAGTGACCTCCTCCTGCTTCGGCGTTCCATGCTTTGCCGTACTCTAAGCAAATGTCCTGTGATGTTACGGATTTGATCAAATCGAGTTTGGATACACATAACCGTCATTTCTCTCACTGAATACATCTTGTGATGTGATGAATGTTACTGTGAATAACACAAAACAGAACAAAAGGCAATCAGACAAAACAAAACAAATGTCATGACCAACTGTAATGAAGAAAGTGTGAAAAATGCAAGTTTGAGGTGAATTACATAATCAGGGGTCATTACAGGAAATTCCTTTCGTAACTCCCTAACGAAGGGTTTGCGGACTCATGTTCATGTGAACTTTTTGTTATGTTTTCGTATCAGGAATACGCCCTCGCATTTATGGACACATATATAGATACATCCTGTATAGTTTTAGATTTTAAAGAAGTGTTAACGTGAACTAGAGCAGTTCAAAATAAACTTGTTATATTAAATAAAATAAATATGGGGTACAATATAGGCTGTCTGGCTATCTAATGATTAGCTAAAATACATGTGCGCCCAAAGGATACACGCATTGTACGTCATGATACTTTAAAGTTAAAACTAAATAATTATGTAATATTTAAGTTTATAGTATTAAGGCTCATTCACAATGAAAATTGAACATAACATAAGCGTTAACTTAAGAATATAAACGTTACAGTAAAATCAAGAAGTCATACAATCATTCACGATGGGAACATAAACATAACCGCAAACATACTTGGTAACCATGGAAACATAACAACGACGCCATTTCCTCATATTCTGTCGTATACTTCAGCGCTCCACGATTGTGTTCTGTTTGCAAATCACGTAAGCATAAGCATGAAAGTTTGGAGTTTGCAAACTTTCATGTTAACGTCTTATGGTAATGTTTATGTCAATGCTTATGTGAATCATTGTGAATGATCCCATTTGGTAGCCTGGGCGCAAACTTCTGTGTTTATGTTACGGTTATGTTTAATTTTCATTGTGAATGGGTTAATTCATTATCCCCTTCCTCCCGAAGCATTTCCTGAATTTATTACTAATATGACTACCGTCAGTATTTGTTTTCAATTGCTCGTTCTATATAGAATATTTAGACGACATATTACAGAGCTGTTAAAGCAAAGCTGCACGGAAAAAGTGCGGACGTCTGGCGGTCCACTGCTAGCGCGGTGACGGGCGAGTTTGCATCCGTGTCTCCGGTACTTGTGCATACGAAGCAGTCTGGCATGTACGCATTGTCCACTGCGCCGCTTACGTTATCTACGCAGTTGTTGTAGAATATCATTCACGCCATTTACACGTATACGTCAGGTGTATAAACGTTAATATATACAGTTGAGTGATTATTGTGTGTTGAGGTACAATGCCAAACAACAAATATTCATTACGTGAGCGTGTGTTTATGTACAATGCGTACATAAGAAGCAAAAAATCCTGTGCGAATACACGACGCAAATTTAGAAGAAAGTTTCCAAACAGACCAGTGCCTACTGTGAATACACTTCGAAACCTCGCTAAGCGATTGAAAGAAACAGGCTCATTACAAAATCGAAAACCAAACGCAAAACGTTTTGTTCTTACAGAGGAAAAGTTGGATGAAATTGGTGAAAGGTTAGAACATACCCCGCAGAAATCCCTAAAACGTTTAGCACAGGAAACTGGAGTATCTGTGTCCTCTGCCAGAAATGCAACAAAATTATTGAAACTAGGGGGCACTAAAAAGTAGGATGGATAGGAGAAATCCCCATTCTCTAGAGGAAGTAAAGGACTATACACGTGAAGAAATCGAGGCTATCAGTGCTGTGGAACTTCAGAACGTTATTTATTCCTTCATCAGACGATGCCAGTTGTGTGTGCATTGATTCTGAGAATGGTATAACATTTTCTATCTGAGGGACAAGTTTCACGCGACATGCGCAGTAAGTATAGGCTATTATATAACACTGTGAGTCGTATGTGAAGTCAGCTGTTTGGGAAGAAGAATTCGTCCGTAAATAAAGCGAAGTGACAGTGTCTAAGACCGATATTATTTTATGTAATAAACTGAAGTGTTAGTAGTATTCGTAAACTTCATCACCTAATAAGTCAGTGTAATGTTTTGAATCTCATAATAACTTAAGTGATCTATATAAACTACACTGAAATTTCTATTTAAAAATGACATTAACTTCACAGGTAATTTCACTGACTGAAATGGAAGTTTATTAAATATAATTAGCATAGTTTTTTTTATTGTTTGCCAGAGATATAGGCCTATTTACACTAATCCAAAACATCTTATTAAATATTGAACAAGTTCTGAATTATAACCTAAAATAAGAACTTTCCCCGATACTTATTCATAATAAGGTGAAACGAGCAACGTATCTTGTATTTTTGGTCCAGGGAAAATACTTCGTTTAACCATGGTATATATGCAACGACATCTCCTAGCAAATTACCATTCTACCTAACCTTATCAGTTATCAATCACTGACAGTGAGTCTACTTTTCACAAATCTCATCAATTCCCTAATCTTACAATTTTATTAGACACTGAAGCTGTTCTTCACAAATCTATCACATCAAACCCTATTTTTCAGTACTGAAAATGGGACTGTTTGTTACTAAGCTATCTCCTCATCGAACCCAACCTAACCTCGTCATTGACAGTAGGGCTACTTGTCAATAAGGGTGAGGAGAAAGGAGGGGGTAAAGAAAGAAACCAAAAATTTATTAACTGCACAGGTGAATGCCAGACCCATTATCCTTCTGTTTGTTGTAGGATTGTTAATAAGAATTTTATTTGTAAACGGATCCTGTTTATAACGCTACGGTACCTATTTCAGTTTCAGATTGAACAAGATGATTTACTGAAATCGAACTTAATGCAGGCAACTTTTAGCTGCAGTTTAAACGTTCTGAAATATACTTCTAATAAGACAATGACAGGTTACATTAATTTAAATACCATTTCGTAAGGCCTGTTATGCTCATACTGGTTTAAAAACACGAATTGTTCATTAGACGTGACTTTTTTTTTTTTTCACGTTTTCATATGAGATAGCCTAGCCTTTTTTTTTTTTTATCGAGAGTAATATCACAGGTAATATTATTTGTACCGTATTATGTTACAGTTCATTAAAAGGGGCCTTCGTCCTAGTTTACGTGCATTTACAAGTGTATCTCATCTTGAAGCGACTGAAGGAAGACAAAATGGAATGTGGTTTGGTGAGTATTAATATAAGACACATTGTAAGAATCCGAAAAATAATTTCTTTTTCTCTATCCATCAAATTTATCATACAGAAGGAGTAATACCGAAAATTTATTTGTATAAACAAACAAACAGACAAATGTTTAAATAAATAAATATTTAAATTTTAAAATGTTTAAATAAATAAAGTATATCGAAATGATAGCCGTCCAAATCTTGGATTTAAAATATCGGCATCTTAATCAATTCAAATTAATAAAAAAGAAAATGTAAATTAATGTTAGAAAAATATGTAATGCAATTTTAAGAAAATAATATTCTGTGACATGATGTGGTAGCTATAAAATCGATAAAAATTTATTGAAAATAAATAATATACACTGAATATTATAAAGATGAATAGAGATGATGATTGATGATGTTCAATGAAGATTTTAAAACGGTTTATGCAATTGTCTGAAGAGCTTTTTCAGGAACCTTTAATTTTCTGATTTTCAATTTAAATTTGGGAATTGTTCCTCGCGCACCAAACATAAGTCCAGTGACATTCCAATCTTGAATATTATATTTATGACTGAGATCATCACAGCATGGAAGGTAAATAGTGCGTTTCTCTTCATGTACCTGCTTTGTTGATCTTCATTAATTTCAAACCTTACTGTTGGGTCAAGAATGAGACCAGTTTTTTATTTCGGTCAATTATTATAATGTCTGCACGTCATGTAGATAAATAAATAAACAAAAATAAATAAATTAATTAAATACTTGCGCTGCGTTGCAAATAAGCACAGAATATTTGGAAGTCCACCAAAAAATCTACAGTCCTCCTTTCTTTGGTGCCTGATTTACTACATCTTAAGGGCAGGCCAGTGTAATTTGTTAACAAACCAGTTTTGAATCCATTTTGTTGGGTGAGTGGTAGAGGTGTGTGTGACAGCATTTTGCTCTAACAGTTCCGGAAAAATCGCGATTTTATCACAGTGTGATTTTTATGTTTGGATGATTCTTGGCGATTGGACTCCATTTCTTGTGTGTAGATTTCCAAGAAGTCTAGAACTCAATATCACTCCCATCTATTTATCTCTGAACAAACCACGAGGAATATCCGCATTTCTCATCACAAGCCTATAGATGTTTCTCTCTCTTTGCGATATACCGCAGTGCCGTGTCTTATATCAACAATAGCGATTAGCGCGCCATGTTTACTGAAAACAAAACTCGCTCTGACCTGTTATCGCGATGTCTGAGCACTATGTTCATTTTTCGAGATAGACTTTCCTCTTAAGCTACACCTTATGATATTATTATTATTATTATTATTATTGTTGTTGTTGTCGTCGTCGTCGTCCTTGTCGCTTTTATAATCTCTATCATTATTACTATTACCATAAGTATCATCATCATAATAAGCATTATAATCATCAATATTATTATTATTTTTTTTTGTTCTTGTCGTTCTTGTTATCTCTATCATTATCACTATTACCATTAATATCATCATCATCATCATCATCATCATAAGAATTATAATCATCAATATTATTATTATTATTATTATCTTTTTTTTGTTCTTGTCGTTCTTGTTGCTTTTATTATCTCTATCATTATCACTATTGCCATTAGTATCATCATCATAATAAGCATTATAATGGATGTATGATTTGAGGCTTTCCCGGCGTTTGATATAGAATAACTCTTCTCGGGTTCTCAGCCAGGTGAGTTGGAGATTAGCTTCCAAGATTTCGACGGCTAGCTCTGCCATCTTCTTCAGGGATGAAGAGCTAGCCGTCGAAAGCTTGGAAGCTAATCTCCAACTCACCTGGCTGAGAACCTGAGAAGAGTTATTCTATAGCATTTTTTGTCCTTGTCATTCCTGTTGCTTTTATTATCTCTATCATTATCACTATTACCACTAGTATCATCATCATAATAAGCATTATAATCATCAATATTATTATTATTATTATTATTATTACTATTATTGTTTTTGTCCTTATTGTTCTTGTTGCTTTTATTATCTCTATCATTATCGCTATTACCATTAGTATCATCATCATAATAAGCATTATAATCAATATTATTATTATTATTATTATTATTATTATTATTATTATTATTATTATTAATAGTAATGTTCTCTGAAATGGTTTTGATGCAGCTCTCAGCGATACACAGAGAGAGCTGCAGGATTTGGCGAGAAAATTTTCGAGAGAAGAGATCATGCCAAAGGCTGCAGAATATGATCGCACAATGGAATATCCATGGGACATCGTCAAGAAGGCCTGGGAAATAGGACTTCTGAATCCACACATACCTCAACATTGTGGTGAGGGAACAGTTGAACGAATCCCTTAATAATCGGTATTGTAATTTTAATTTTATTTTGAAGCCCTTAGGCAAAAATAACACATAAGGACGACATATTGGAAATCAATTAGAGTGGAGTTTTGAGTACTATATTTCAGTCGTCATTTTTACTAATCGTCGTTTTTGTCAGACCATGTACTGGAACATTTCTTCTGGATGACTTTGTTATCGACTTTCTGGTGGGTGCCTTCTTTCCATGTTTAGTTCGAAAAGAGTGTTGCTCTTATGTAGTGCAACCATTTCTATCGAATTGCAGAATACAAAAAGATTTCTGCACCACTAAACGCCATTGTTGCATTATTGCAGTCAACTGCATTGAAAACAAAACAAATCCAGAGAGGCTGTTCTCACACATGTCACTTGTCTCCCTGATTCACTATAGTTTATCTGCCAGAACTTACTTTAGAGACTCTTTGTCATAGACAAATGACATATAATACTCTTGCTTTATAAACAGTGTTTATCATTAGTGAAAATCGTGTGTATGCCACATTATTGTACCAGTGCTGTAAAATATTACCATTCCAACTAAAACATCATGACTTTCATTATGATGGCATAACTTTTGCCATGAAGTTAACATTATGAAACGATTTGTTATGCAATAATATTTAATACATCATTGTTGTCATAGCAACCCCTTTCTTCATAGACCATGATATTATTAAACTACCCATCATTGGAAATTTGATGTTATTTTTTATTGTTTTACAATGCTGTCATACGAAAAAAAACACACATTCATATATTATACATTAAGTAGGCCTATCATAAGTGTTGAAAATTATCTTTGTGCGAGATCGTGCTTATTTGCTTGGTTTCCGCACAAAACCAACCCGCAGAAAGTCTAAAATTCCACATTCAGTATTCCCAACCTAACACACATAACAATTTCCCTCTTCTTACCGCTAAGTGACATATTGATTTTACTGCTTTAGGCTTTTAACATATTATTTTTAGAGACGTTCAATATAGTAATAATTATAAATTGGAAACTTACCACTGCAATTTCACCTAAATTGCACTGTTAATTATTGTTTTTAAATATTTGCAAAAATTAAGTAAACTCTACAACTCCACTAAAGTTACTGCATTCGTGATGCATGTAACATTAAGGAAGCCGTGAAAAAATCAACAAGATTCC
Organism: Periplaneta americana; assembly: GCF_040183065.1. Classification (NCBI taxonomy): domain Eukaryota; kingdom Metazoa; phylum Arthropoda; class Insecta; order Blattodea; family Blattidae; genus Periplaneta; species Periplaneta americana. The sequence goes on from NC_091130.1 coordinate 13,904,131, forward strand.
AGATGCCGATGTTATTACTGCAATATGTTATATAAATAATATTGTTAAAATATTAAAATGAAAAATAAATCATTACATAACCTTACCGTTTGTTTTAAGTTCGCATTTATAGACTGGGGAAAAAAAAAGACAGACATATATCTCGGCCTGCTGGAGTATAGTAAACACAGAAAACATTTTAAAGCAACAATGTTGATGATAGATATTTTTGTTTTGCAAATTTGCCGTCATTGAACAGAAACCAAGATGGAGATTTCATTGCAACTAATTAGAAATTCCTCTTTCAGGTATGTAATAAACGATCTTCGCACAAAATAATGTACGATACATGAGCGGTATGTTTTCTTTCAATTCTCGGAAATTAAAAAAGCTCAACTACGTTTCGCTTTTTCAAACTTTTCCTCGAACATGAAAACTTCACCATACCGCTCTTGTAACGCATATTACTATTAGTAAAATATGCAAATATTTCATGTGTTTTATTATTTTGGTTCATCAGACATTCCCTTCTACTAACATTTGCAGGTAATTATGTAATAATCATCGGCCACGACGTCTTTCCAGGACACATACATTACCAAATATATAACATCGGCCTATTTTACTTATTGATTAAAGTTCTCGTTAACACTTTGTTAAAAACATAAAATTTACACTGTCACACGTTAAAAGTGTTAAAATTGTTTAAAAAGGTATTTACCTTCGACAGACGGCCCGTTTCGACGCTATTTGTCGTCGTCTTCAGTGTCTCTTGAACCACTGCTGATTTTGGCTCTGCGATGTGCAGTTGTCGATGGTAGGGGTGAGGGTGTGTTGTTCCTATGGTGGGGGTTGGTTGTCTGTATGTTATGACGTATTATGATGTCAAACAATGTGTGCGTATTAAACTGTAGTTGCGTATTAAGTAAGTAATGTGGGTGTGCTATTGTATTCTTATATATTTCGTATTGTTCTAGGATATTTAACTGTAAACCTTTTGGTGTGATGTGTAAAATTTCCATATCTGTTTCTATATTATTGTAATCATGATTATTGTCGATAATGTGATCTGCGTAATTTGATGTAATGTAAGGTTTGGTTATAGCTTTAATATGTTCGTTGTATCTTGTATGAAAGGATCTTCCTGTCTGTCCTATGTAAAAATGTGGGCAACTATTGCATTTTAATTTATAAACTCCAGTTGAATTATATATATTTGAATGTTTAGTGTGGTTGTTTAAGAATTTCTGTGTTGTATTATTTGTTTTGTATGCAATTTTGTACTGGAGTTTATAAATTAAAATGCAATAGTTGCCCACATTTTTACATAGGACAGACAGGAAGATCCTTTCATACAAGATACAACGAACATATTAAAGCTATAACCAAACCTTACATTACATCAAATTACGCAGATCACATTATCGACAATAATCATGACTGCAATAATATAGAAACAGATATGGAAATTTTACACATCACACCAAAAGGTTTACAGTTAAATATCCTAGAACAATACGAAATATATAAGAATACAATAGCACACCCACATTACATACTTAATACGCAACTACAGTTTAATACGCACACATTGTTTGACATCATAATACGTCATAACATACAGACAACCAACCCCCACCATAGGAACAACACACCCTCACCCCTACCATCGACAACTGCACATCGCAGAGCCAAAATCAGCAGTGGTTCAAGAGACACTGAAGACGACGACAAATAGCGTCGAAACGGGCCGTCTGTCGAAGGTAAATACCTTTTTAAACAATTTTAACACTTTTAACGTGTGACAGTGTAAATTTTATATTTTACTTAATTGAATTTTCAACATTTTCTTGTGATTGACATATTGTTAGTAGGAAGATGGCGACATTCCTGATGGTTATGATTATGCTGATGCTGATAATTATTTCATAATATAGGATTTGAGTATATGATGTTTTAAGTTTCAATAGGGGAGGTCTACACTTTGTTTCCTTATAAGGTAGTTACTGAAGTCAATATCCCAACATAGAATAAACATAGGAGGTTACGTGAATTCTATCTAGTAAAATGTCTGATCCATCTGCTCACCCTAAATACCACAGTTTATTTTATATGAGAATTGTAAACAAATTAGGAAGAGAGCATTGTCGTACCTTTGATGGTGAAGGGAAATCTCTTGTCACTTAACTATCACCTCCTCTAACTCACTCTAAACTTGTCACAATCCTCTCCTACTGCCCTTTTGGTCCAGGAAAAATACTCGTCTTTATTTACACAAACCTTCATTGTACGTCATTTACTTCATACTGTATGGAGGGAAATGTCTGTGGTGAAAGTTGCCAGCGCTACAGTGCTCGCTTCTTATTGGATATGCTAGCAGATTTTTCGCGCATTGCAACATTCATGGCCATACGGTGGAAGAAAACAAAGAAAAACGAAAATGTCATTTGTTTGGAAGTGTTTGTTGATAAGCACATTTTGTTCCAGGAAGCTTAATTTGGTCCACACCTGTGAAGTAACGGTTAGCGCATCTGGCCGCGAAACCAGGTCCGGGGTTCGATTCCCAGTCAGGGCAAGTTACCCAGTTGAGGTTTTTTCCGAGATTTTCCCTGAACCCAATACGAGCAAATGCTCGGTAACTTATGGTGCTGGACCCTGGACTCATTTCACCGGCATTATCACCTTCATCTCATTCAGACACTAAATAACCTAAGATGTTGCAAATCTAGTCTTTCAGGTGAAGCTCCCTGTAAAGCAGATTTGAATAATTTCAAGGGAAAAATTGTTCCGGGGCCGGGTATCGATTCCGGGACCTCTGGTTAAACGTACCAGTGCTCTACCACTGAGCTACCCGGGAACTCCACCCGACACTGTCTCAACTTTTCCCTTTATATCCACACAACTCGCGTGGGCTGACGAAACGCCAGAGACCCACAACGAGTGCACACAATCTCTGTGTGACTTGGAATTGTGGTTTTCTGTTAACGTACACAGTAACGTATATATTATGCAAATCTAGTCTTTCAGGTGAAGCTCCCTGTAAAGCAGATTTGAATAATTTCAAGGGAAAAATTGTTCCGGGGCCGGGTATCGATCCCGGGACCTCTGGTTGAACATACCAGGTCCTGGGATCGATACCCGGCCCCGGAACAATTTTTCAATCTAAGATGTTGATAAAGTGTAAAGTAAAAGCTTAATTTGACTTATTTCGTATTATTTCAGGCGGCCTGGGGCTCACATGTTTTGATGACTGCTTAATTACAGAAGAAATTGCGTACGGATGTTCTGCTCTGGCAACTGCGTTTGAAGCATCAAGCTTAGGAGTAAGTTAAGTTAAGTTATAACTTCAGTGGATTTGAATGCCATTGGCGATAGGAAAGAGATGATTTATATGCTTTCTGCAGGGCCTGGATGTGTGAACTTACATAATTTATGGTCTATGCCATGGATTGTCTGTTGACAGTTGCTGATCTAAAACATTGGTGAAATTTAGTTGGATTGCAGATTTTATTATAGTGAACATTTGTTGGTTTTCGTTGTCTATAGCTAGATAGTTATGGTCATCATTTAGAATATTAATAATTGAAGAGTATAAAGACCGTGAGACCCATTTTTGTCATTTTTTAAAATGGTTTCAAAACAGATTGTATGTGTGAAGCCTGAAATTTGACCCGAACAAATGTAACATTGAAAAATTCCTTTGCAGAATGAAAAGTTACATTTGTTTGGATAAAATTTCTGCACATTTAAAGGACGAAACTAGAATTATTTCAATCATTTATTATCGTAATACCTTGGTCTCTTAAATTGACTAAGCATATTGCGAATTAAATCAATGGCATTCACAAAACACACTATCAAATATTTCATAAAAAAACAATTCTTTTCTCGAAAAAGAAGCAAAAACGAGCAAAACTGTACTAAACTTTTGTGTTTGAAATAACTCAAAGAATACTACTACTACGATGGCCCAAAGTCGAGCCTTAGCGTCCTCAATTTTCTTCCTCCAACTGTCCCTGTCCTGTGCTAATCTCCTCCAGGCAGTTGTTCCGAGATAGTCCTAAGAATTGATCGTTACCGCATCTATCCATCTATTTTTGGGTCTTCCAATTGATCTTTTACCATGTATTTTCCCTTCTGAGATCTTCTTTGGTATTCTGTTCCCTTCCATCCGATAGACATGTCCGGCCCATTCAAGCCTCCTTAATTTGATGAAAGTAACAATATCGAAACTGCTATATAATTTATATAGCTCGTTATTATAACGTATTCTCTACTGCATATTTTCTTGCACTGGTCCAAAAATTCTTCTGAGTATTTTGCGTTCAAATATACCTAGTTTAGCTTCTGTCTCCTTAGATAATGTCCAAGTTTCGCTTGCATAACAGAGAATACTTCTAATAATTGTTTTGTATATTTTAAGTTTTGTTTCCTGGTGCACACAGTTAGATTTCAATATTGTGCTTAATGCAAAATAGGCCTTATTGGCTGCAGTGATTCGACTCTGTACTTCAATTAATTCGTTATTGTTACTTGTCATTACTGTTCCAAGATTTCAAACATGTTTATCGTCAGATTAGGAGGGTTGTATATATTCTGTTTATTTCTTATTTGTGTCATCCGTTTGGTTTTACTTGCGTTAATCTGCAACCTGATTTTAGCGACTCCTTGTTCCAGGTCTTTATACAACTCAAAGAATAACCCTCTGAAATTAATGACATTACTTACAGTTTACTCTGTATATCAGCTGCTTTTCATGGTCAACAGTATCATGTTTTTCATTGTTGGATTAAAATTGCACTGTAGGATCAGTTATAAAGTCTGATTTAAGGTTTCTGTCAATTGCAGTAATACTGTTTATTTTAACTGCTATGATTTCGATAACAGTATACATCCCAAGTTAATAAAAAAATTGTTTTAAACTAGCTTGTCTGCGTTTTTTCACAGCAAATGCCTCTGATAATAGCTGGCAGTAAGGAACAGCAGAAGAAATTCCTTGGAAGACTAGTAGAGCAACCTCTTGTAGCGGTAAGTAGGCTGATATTGCAGATGTTTCTTTCTGGGTAATGAACAATGGCATAGCGTCAATGTATGCTAAAAAGCTTAGCTTCCCCAGTTAATAATAATTTCATAATAAACCTGCATTTTATGGACAAAATTATTTATTAATTTTAATAGAATTTATATTTACGCATTAAATATTGTGATGCGGCAGCTCAGGATGATTTGTGATGCAGCAGTAAACAAGAAGCCTGCACACACCAGCTTCCAAGCAGACTGATTTCTTCTGTGTAATCTACCCCGCAGTTTTTCCATCCCTTTCTAACTAAACTACCCTAGTTGCAAGGCTCGCAAAGAAGCTAGCTTTAACATTTAAAATAAGTAGTTTCCGCGTTATCCCTTTTCGTCAGTTGTGTTCAGTTGAAGTGTTAGTGTGCATTGTGGCTGATATAATAAATAATGAGCGAAATAACAGTTCCTGACACTAATTTACTTGAATTTTTTAGGACAATTGTATTATCAAGACTGACTTACGAACAAAAGTGTGATTTAAAAAAAAAATGACCGAGTCCCTTGCTGTCAATGAAGGACAGAACCAAAAGACAGACGCATACTTACGTAATGATACTAATATTGTGATTTCTCTAACTATGACAGGGAGTACATATGTGCTGGCCTATCACAGCACAACAGCGTCCCTCAGCGGCACATGAGGGAAAGGTCGGTGGATCTAAATAACATCTATTTAGTCCTCCCGGCTAGGTCCGAAGGACCCGTTGACCAACGACAGGTGCGGTCCCCCTTGCATAATGGGGGTTTAAGTCTGGTGATGTAACTGCCACATTGTAAAAACTGGTGACCGTTAAGAAAACAGTTACATGAAAGCCACCAATATGTGTCCTGTGTAACGATCCAGCAGAAATGAATGAAGATTACTTGCAGACCTGTGAAGCATTAAGATCAGAAGAAACTACAGTTCAAAAGTATTGGAAAGCACGACTGCTAATGGCTTCATTGCCAGATGCAAGGCACTAGACAACAACAACAACAACAGGGAGTGAGCTAATGTTATACGTATACGTGTCTATTTGTTAAGAGATATGTGTAAACCGTGAAATCATATTTTACTACGTATCATTTGAGGTCATGCCTTATTGGTGTTACTTACGATGTTCCAACCAATCTTCGACTGCTGACTTGAAATTGACTACTATTTATTTTAAGACTGTATTTTTGTAATACGTTTTCTCATATTGCATGAAAGACAGCTTGAGTTAGCTTCCCCTGCTCAAAATTTCATGCTACGCCACTGGTAATGGATATCTGAACTTTGTCTTTTATTAAGTTATTTTTGCCTGGCTTGTGTTTCAGATTTGTAGACTTGAATTTCGAAACTAGAAATCAAGTTTATATATTCATTTCAACACACATGATAGAGATTTTTGACCTGGTGCTGAAGGAGTAGTTGATCAATTAAAGGTTGTAAAATATCAAGGAACAGTTGTCTGTCCCAGCAAATGTTGCTGCAACCCTTGGCATAGTGAAATACTAATTAGCATATTGAACGAAATGAAAACATGCATGACTATGTTTAAAATGTTAACCTTTTACCCCATGGGACAGTCTTGCACACACCGGTTTAATATTCAAATAACTTAAGGGTATATGTACGTGAACAACCACAAATATTATCAGAAAATGCAGGCTCTACATTTCTAAAATTTGATAAGGAAATGAACTCACAATTAGACAAAAATTACAAGGTACCACAACAAGACTTATTAGAATTTAAATATCTGATAAAAGTATAAAAAAGTAACTAATATGTTTTAGAATTCACTTTTTACTTTAAGTTTAATTTTTCAAAATTTGAAAATTTTCACACATTATTTCATAACTCCACAACCATTAGAAATAGAATTATGAAATTTTGTACACTGATTTAATATGCATTTATGCAAAAGGTAGAATACAATAATGCCCATTTCTTTGAAAATAGAAAAATTCTGTCACAAAACATTATGTAAATTTTAATATATTTTATATAGGACAAATAAAAAATTAACTGTATTAAAATAAACAACTCTACATGTCTGAGAGTAGTCTACTTTTCAGAAATAAGTGTTTATTACATGCAGGAAAATATTAAAGATGTCAGAGAGACCATAGCAATGTTATGGTTACCATATGATGTAACTGCAGAATTTTTTTATACTTTGATAAAACTGATTTGAAAAATATCAATAGTAACCTTTTTTTTAATACTTTTATCAGATATTTAAGTTCTAATAAGTCTTATTCTGGTACCTTGTAATTTTTGTCCAATTGTGAGTTCATTTTCTAATAATATTTGTGGTCGTTCACATACATATACCTTAAGTAGTTCTTTCTTTCTCAACTGATGTCACATATGGTCAAATCTAATTCTTAACAGTGTGTCACATCTGTCCCAGTATGCAGTTTGAGATATTATATGCTTATATTATAAATTATATGAATATAAAACCGGTATGTGCCATATCTGTCCCAGAATGCGGTAAGGGGTTAATTGTAGTTGAATTAGAAAATTAGATCACAAAGACAATACTTGCTTTCTCGTTTATACCATGTGACACAGAAGTCAGTTGACAAATGGGAAATATTACTCTAATTGGAAATACATTGTATACAATATGTTCACTACCGCAAATATTCAAAATGTGCTCCATTTACTTGAAGACAGTGCCTCACTCGATCCTGACATTCTTCTGCCACGGTTAAAAGTGTTGCAGGTGGGATGTGCTGGATAACATGGGTGAACCTTTTGTTTCGATTCGTCTATAGTTGTAGGCTCTGTCTGAAAAACGTGCTGTTTCACAAATCCCCATAGAAAGAAATCAGAGGATGTGGGGTCTGGTGACTGTGGAGGCCATGACAGACAGGCTAGCTGTTTGTAATGATCCCCACAGTAGGTTTTCACCTGACAATGAAGAGAGATCCACTTTTCGAAACGTTGTGCTACAATTTTGAAAATTAGCAATGGAAAAAGTTCATATAGCTCAACCATTGAATGATTTATGTTGTTAGCCTATTCCAATGCCTACTACAATATTGCAGAAAAAAAAAGTTATGGAAAAAATCTCATTTAGCTCTAGACATTTTCCTTTGTTTTTAGTCTTTAATTTTATAACTGTATAAGAATTCTATTACCTAAGTTTAAAATCTGATAATTGTGCTGAATAGAATCGCTTGTGAATACTTAATTATTCTGGAAATGTTCTTGTCAGTTACTTCTAAAACTGTTGAGCATTTTTCTTGAAATCAAATTTTGCAGCTGAGGTCTTTTTTTCCATTAAGTTTGAAATTACAAGCTGTTATTGCCTCTTTGCTTACGTCTTAGGAAGTGAAGGCTCTATAAAGTCTTAGGTAGGTAGTATCGTTCGCCATTTTTGTTCTTTCATTGCCGAGCTACCATACGATGAATCTATTTGCCACACCGTTAAACATTATCATGTCGTAGCTCCTACGATAATAAATCAAACGCACTGTAATTCAGCAAATAATTGAGTGGCAAATAACGTCTTCGTGTGCTTTCTGTGAATGCCAACGAAAGAGCCAAAATGGCGGGCGATTATATTAAGTATTTATCGAGCCTTAAAAAATTAATAACATCTTCATAAGCGAATCACAAGACGCACACGTTTAAATGTAGCTGATCTGCAACGCAATTGGCTGCCGGAAATTAGAGCGACGGGACTATAGCAAAAATAATTGTCGGTTTCATATTGTAGGCTTATGGAGTCACTGAACCTGGAGCAGGATCTGATGTCAGTGGAGTGAGAACACGAGCAGAGAAGAAGGGAGATGAATATATTATCAATGGACAGAAGATGTGGATCACAAATGCAGGAAAAGCCACCTGGTTGGTATCTTTGGTAATTCTTGAATATTGGGACCATAGGTAGTTACTTAGAATACTCAGTATTATTATTATTATTATTATTATTATTATTATTATTATTATTATTATTAACAGGTTTTACAATGTCCTAGGACATCTTCCTGTACCCATTTTCAGTATCCTATAGCCTTTCTCTATTCTTCTCTATTGTTCCATACCCCATATTCCAATCCCCTTTCATTGTTCTAATTATTCCCTGTGTTCATGTCAGTTTTGGACTTCCCTTCTTCCTTTTTCCCATTTTTTTTTTTAAATAATTTGTTAATCGATCAGCGCATTTAGCGCTATACAGATCATTTCTAAATAAAATATAAATACAATACATGACACTGAATTGAGGGCAGCCTAGATTGGGCTCCTCAATGAACAAAAATAATTGTTAATAAATAATTATTTACATAGATTGGTGTGATGATAAATTTTGGTTCAGCCTATAATATGAGGTCCATTGGAAGTCGGCTCTTGATTCTGGTGGGAAATGTGGACTTCCTTCCGAGAGAGTAGTGGATGGCGCCTGGAACATTTTCTAGGTTGTTATAGAACTTCTTAGCTTGGGAATGAATAAACTGTTTGACTGTGTCAATACTGGTTTCCCTGTGTAGTTGGCTGTTACGGACAAACCAAGGAGAATTGAGTGAAATTCGTAGGACTTTATTTTGAAATGTCTGGATGTGTTTAATTTCACTTATTGCAGCTCCTCCCCAGACAGGACAGGCATAAAGCAGTAGAGGTCGTAATAGAGATGTGTAAAGTAGCATGCGATTTTGTAGCTTTAGAGATGATTTCTTGTTGAGAAGCAGATATAATTTAGTGAGTCTTGAGTAGGCCAATTTAAGTTTGTTGTTGATGTGATGTTTCCATGATAGACGGTGATCTAAGTGCACTCCAAGATATTTTACAGCTTCATCCTTTGGTTTCCACGGTATCACGTTGGTTGAAAGATTTATGCATGGAGGATTAGCAGGACGACACAAAGTAAATATCATTGCTTCGCATTTATTGTAGTTTTTCCCATTGGAATCCATTCATACACCTTCGGAAATCAATCTACTGTCATTCTCTTCATTTGACCAAACCATCTGAATTGTTTTCTTTTGATATAGTCTACAAGCGATACTTGCACTTTCATTTTTTCTCTCATAACACTATTTCTGATTTTGTCCTTCCTTGATACTCTTGCAGATCTCCGTCAGAAATCATTCTTTGTTGTTGTTGTTGTTGTTTTCTAATGCCAGGCGTTTGACAATAAAGTCATTTGACCTCTTGCACTCCAATATTTTTCAAAATATTATCATGACCAGCCACTGAAGCACAGATTGAAAAAATGACAAGTTGTAGCCGATTTTAAGTGATTACCATATTTTAACGTTTTGGTGGCTACTTCATTCGCACACAACCCCCAGAATGTCTGGAGGACCACACCTGCTGTTGGTCGACGGGTCCATTGGACCTAGCTGGGAGATCTTGTTGATCACCAGCTTTCCCTCCTTAAGCCACTGGAGGACGATTTTAGTACCGGTACCATATCAGGTCAGCACTAGGAACAGAAAAGTAGAAAGAGGAGGAAGGAAAGTGAAATGAACCCCTAGGCCTCGAATGTTCTAATGCCGTCGGGGTCGAAGAAAGTAAGTGTTCAGTCAGAGGACTGGATAGGAAAGGGTAAAGAGGGAATTAGGTATTGGTTAGAGGAAAATTATACCAAATTCAGTCATTAACTCATCAAGCTGACCAGTGCTAATTGATGAATAGCCCCTCCCTTTAGTTCAGCTTGTAAAATTATGCTTACTAACAGCTGCACCACGGGAAGGTAGGGATGGGACATTGGGTATTTGTCCAGGTTGGTTCCTTAAAGCCTTCAATGGGAAGGATTAATGGCTCTCCCTCTGTATTCGACAGATACCCTTTTGTAGAATGTAGTTTTGCTACTGTCTGTGACTTCAAATGAAATGTTTCTGAGCCATATGTTATTGTAATCAATATACTTACTCAAATTATTCAAAATAGAAGTTTGCGTCGGTTAGAGTGAGTGGGTGGGCTCGTCTTCTTCGAAGTGTTCCCCCCCCCCCCTTGAGTGCTGTTTTACATCTTTCTCTCAAAACCTTTGCACCTGTTCCATAGTATCACTATTTTTGCTTGATGTTATGCTCACTAATGGTGATTTCTCTTCTACAGGTATTTTGTTTTAGCACGAACAAACCCTGATCCCAAGTGTCCTGCAAGTAAAGCTTTCACTGGTTTTGTTGTTGATCGGGACACACCTGGATTAACACCAGGCAGAAAGGTAACTAACACTTATTTGCAGTTTTAGCAAGCAACCTACTCTAAAATCTGAAATAAACAATTATTCTTCTGTTTTTAAAAATGAAGGTATCATTGTAATGAGAAAATTAAAACCACGCGCAAATAAATTTTTATATCTTACTAATCATTGCCTTATGTTACGAGGCGCATCCAGAAAGTAAGTTTCCCTATTAAAAAAAAAAACAACACGCACTTTCAGGAAAACATTTATTGGCAACAGGTACAGCAATGTTTCAGCTATTTTTCAACATAGCCACCATCAGAATTGAGACACTTGTCGTATCATGGGATCAACTTTTGTATCCCTCTGTCGTAGAACTCTGCCGCCTGTGAATGGAACCAGCGTGTGACAGACGTCTTCAGCTCTTCGTCGTTGCCAAAACGCTCACTGGAGGACAGGAATTTCTTGAGGTGCAAGAAAACGTGAAAATCGCTGGGAGCAAGATCAGGACTGTAGGGTGGATGATCAAACAACTCCCAGCCAAATTCCGTCAAAACAGCTGCTGTGCGCCGAGCTGTATGTGGACGAGCATTGTCATGGAGGAGCACAACACCTGCAGTAAGCATTCCACGCCTCTTGTTTTGAATGGCACGTCGCAATTTTCGCAGTGTTTCACAGTAACGGTCAGCGTTCACTGTTTCACTTCTTGGAAGGAAGTCAATGAGCAGAATGCCCTTCCTGTCCCAGAACACCGTGCACATCACTTTCCGTACCGACAGTGTCTGAATTTCGTCTTTACCAGAGATCCACTATGCCGCCAATGCATTGACTGCTGCTTGGTTTCCGGGGTGAAGTGCAAAATCCAAGTTTCATCGCCTGTGATGATCCTGTCGAGGAACTCGTCGCCGTCATCGTGATACCGTTGCAGAAATGTCAGTGCTGCTCCTAAACATTGCATTTTGTGTTCGGGTGTCAGGTTTTTCGGCACCCACCTGGCACACACTTTTTTGAACAACAGGTGCTTAGTGACAATCTCATGCAACAAGGATCGCGATATCTGCGGAAAATGGCTGCTCAGCTCCGTAATCGTGAAGTGATGGTTCTCCATGATGCACTGCCGCACCAGCTCAACACGATCATCATTGATGAGGGACAGTCGCCCACTGCGCTCTTCATCATGGACACTTTGACGACCTTCGGAAAACTGCTACACCAGCGACGCACCATCTGCTTACTCATGATGTTCGGCCCATAGACCTGACAGAGCTGCCGATGAATTTCAATTGGCGCAATGCTTTGTGCATTAAAGAACTTTATCACTGACCGAACCTCGCAGGCGGCGGGAGAAGGAATAAGAGCTTCCATTTCGGACCACTGCTGCCACGCTACTGGCACCAGGCGGGACCTGTCCGGCTAGCATATGATTGATACGCCATAGATCTGTTACGCATGCGCATTTGACACGGCTAATTACGTTTACTTTCAAGGGGAAAAAATCGGGAAACTTACTTTCTGGATGCGCCTCGTATTTATATTGTCTAGTTTAAGGTAGTATATTATTTTTCCTTTAACAGCACCTGTCCACACTGCATTAATTGTAACTTCACTGTTTCAAATTTTAATATAAATATTCTGTTTGGAAACTGTAAGATACATAGCATGTTATGTAATGTCTGTCTGTCTGGGATGTTTTGATTCACATTTTTTGGCATAAAACACACAGCAGGACTGCACAACTTCATTTCATGAAATTACTGACTAAATTACGTATGTAATTTTTTATTGCATTTGTTATTTATGGTTAGGAAAATTATGATATGTGTTTGATTTTGTTGTATAGTCGCTGGTAAGTTTTTCTTTCTCATAGTTTATAAAAATTCTTGCAGGAGATTAATATGGGGCAGCGATGTTCAGACACGAGAGGGATCACATTTGAGGACGTGAGAGTGCCTAAAGAAAATGTTCTCCTGGGTGAAGGTGCAGGCTTCAAGATAGCAATGGGAGTGTTTGATAAAACCCGTCCTCCGGTAGGTCTGCCATTAATAACTACAAAAAAAAAAAATTGTATGTTCTGTGGATGTTTCAGTAAATATGTTCCCCAGGTCAGATAAATGGATAGTAATTTATTATATAATGAAAAATATTCAAAATCTCAGCCATATATATTTCTGACTTCTAACATTTCATTTCTAATTCCATTTATTTATTCCAGAGATCTTAAATCAGCATTGTAGCTTTAAGATGTGGAACAAATCAAAAGTTATACAAAAATATATAATACATAGCAAACAGATTAAAGCATATACAATTCATCTGTTGAGTAGAAGGTATGTGTATGGACAAATTTTGTTAATTCTGTTCTGAACCTTTTCTCTTGGCCCTTCAAAGCTTTAAGAAAATTAGACAGTGCACTGACGACCTATATTGACATTCATACATTTATGCCATTTTTATACAAGAAGTTTTGAATTATTGGTAAAATGGGAAAGTCTTGCTTTCTTTTTTTAAGAGGCTGACTTATTATTTTATATTTTTTAGCTTCTCTCTTTCTTTCTTAGTTTGTTTTTTTCTACGCTTAAAATTCTGTGATAATTTATTCTTTCGTTTGGGAACACTTTTTTTATAACAATATAGTTCGTCTATAGTATTTTGCTTTCTTGGTCATTATTTTTAAATGAATTCAGTATTTGTATTGTCTTCAACGTGTCATCCATTCTATTTTCTGCCAATACAATGCTGAGAATAGTAAGGAATGTATGGATTCCAAGTCGGGACTGTAGGAGAGAATTAAGTGTTCTCAGTCACTAATTTATCAAATCTCGGTGGAGGGGGGGAACATAATGTATTTATTGTATTTTTTATGCATTATTTTATGGAATTGATAATGTAATACTTTCATTCAGAAGTGAAAATTGAAAACGCACTAGAAATGGGCAGTACAATATAGTACATTATTGACTGTTAATCTTCTGGTTTTTTTCAGGTTGCAGCTGGTGCTTGTGGTTTGGCTCAAAGAGCGCTTGATGAGGCAACTAAGTATGCTTTGGAAAGAAAGACTTTTGGTGTACCAATTGCAAACCATCAGGTATAGTCGCATGTTTCTGAAATATATCCCTCCTTACTCATTAAATAGTTAATTAGCTTCCATTGCTCTCTGATGTAGTCGTTTCCTGCATGTGTTAATTGACGAAATCACTATATATTTCACTTTTGCCTTTACTTAATTCTTCAATAAAAAAAATTTGCAGTAGAGCCGAAAAAACTAACATGAATCTTATTTTGAATATATTCTTTCAGATTAATCATAAGATCAAAAATTTCTGCCACTGTAAAACTACTTTTTCTTAGAAGAATGATTTTATCTTATTCCATGGTTTTTAGGTATTGCTAGAAGTGTTGATCTGTGTTTTTTTACTCTAGATTAAAATTGCATGTTTCTTGTTTATGTTCATTAATTAATTAGGATTATAATTAATTATGATACTTAATCACTCATTTAAAGTTTGTGTGACTGCAACCTGTGTATATTTTTGTGTGCTTTTACTTTGTTTAAACCAAACCCTTTAACTCTATTAAATATAGAATATAATCTAAATTTAACAGAAGAAATACTAAACTCAGAAGTAGACACTGAAATACTAAAACAATTGTCTTTAGAGACAATTAATATTAGGTACTCTCCACAAACCTGGCTTCATTTATACACTGACGGATCCTTGATCTCCAGAGAACAAGGTGCAGGTGCAAGTGTTACGTGCTGTCTCTTCTCACTTTATAGATCTCTTGGATATGGAACAACAAGTTTTGATGGAGAAATCATTGCAATAAGTGAAAGTCTCAGGAATCTTCTATGCCACATCAGTAAATTTAGGAATGCAGTTATATTGTCAGACTCCAAAGCAGCTATTCTATCAATAGTCTCTAAACACACACCTTCATCTCAAACAGCAGAAATAACTAAAATGCTCTCTCAATTAATATCACTCAATAAAAGAATTGTATTCCAATGGATACCATCCCATTGTGGAATCCTGGGAAACGAGAATGCGGATGCTTTAGCAAAGAAGGGCAGCACTGCTACTTACAGACCTGTTACTAAATCTACGTATTACTGTGTGAAAAGATTTATTAAATCTACATACTTAGACTTCAACAAACAAAATTTGATAACACAATCTCAAGGGAAAAAAATGGAACTCTCTGCATCAAAATCCACAGTTAATTCCCGATTTACCACGAAAATCGTCTGTAGCTGCATTTAGATTGGCAACAGGCCATGATTGTTTGGCCAAACACCTGCATAGAATTGGAATATATCAGTCCCCTAACTGTCCATTGTGCAACTCAAACCAAGAAATGGATTCGGAACAGTTCAAAATCTGTGCTTCAGTGGCTGGCCATGATAATATCTTTGAAAAATATTGGAGTGCAAGAGGTCAAATGACTTTATTGTCAAACGCCTGGCATTAGAAAACAACAACACAACAACATATTGTTTCTGCAGGGACTTAATTTAGGGTCTATGCCATGTATTGTCTGTTGACAGTTGCTGATCTAAAATATTGGTGAAATTTAGTTGGATTGCAGATTTTATTATAGTGAACATTTGTTGGTTTTCGTTGTCTATAGCTAGATAGTTATGATCATCATTTAGAATATTAATAATGGAAGAGTATAAAGACCGTGAGACCCATTATTGTCATTTTTTTAAATGGTTTCAAAACAGATTGTATGTGTGAAGCCCGAAATTTGACCCGAACAAATGTAACATTGAAAAATTCCTTTGCAGAATGAAAAGTTACATTTGTTTGGATAACATTTCTGCACATTTAAATGACGAAACTAGAATTATTCCAATCATTTATTATCATAATACCCTGGTCTCTTAAATTGACTGAGCGTATTGCGAATTAAATCAATGGCTTTCACAAAACACTATCAAATATTTCATGATTTCTCTGCATCAAAATCCACAGTTAATTCCCGATTTACCACGAAAATCGTCTGTAGCTGCATTTAGATTGGCAACAGGCCATGATTGTTTGGCCAAACACCTGCATAGAATTGGAATATATCAGTCCCCTAACTGTCCATTGTGCAACTCAAACCAAGAAATGGATTCGGAACACCTCAAAATCTGTGCTTCAGTGGCTGGCCATGATAATATCTTTGAAAAATATTGGAGTGCAAGAGGTCAAATGACTTTATTGTCAAACGCCTGGCATTAGAAAACAACAACACTTTGTTTATAGTGTGATTTTTTTTTTTAATTTCACTTATTGTATTTGTATTTTTGGTGGTGTGGAAGAAAAGGTCTGATGGCCGTAACTATACCAGAGTAAATAAATAAATTGTTAAACTCCGATATTAGGAAGAACACATTAAAGCACATTGGAAAGCTAGAGAAAGAATGCTGCACATCAACTAACTGCCATTCGACAATAACAGCAGCAGCACTCTAAAAACAATTTATGTACCGTAAAGTGGGGTGACTTTGAATGCCGAGGTGACTTTGAACAGTAATTTAGCGCCTTTCTAAATTAAATGCTGTACCCAATTGCGAAAAAACTGAACTAATTTATTGACAAATTAAACGGTTTTTTCGCAATTGGGTACAGCATTTAATTTAGAAAGGCACTAAGTTACTGTTCAAAGTCACCTTAGCGTTCAAAGTCACCCCACTTTACGGTATGTATTAAGTAGATACTCAGAATTTATTTCTAATTAAATTATATAAATGCACTTCTAAATTTTTCATATCTTAAAATTCGTTCCTTCTTGCATTGACTTTGGCAAAGTTATCTATTATTTCTTTGAACATGAAAGACGACCCTGCAGTGGAATGGCCATTAACAGCATTTAGTGAGGAAATCATCGAGAAAATTCTCAATACTGGTATGGTGTTAAAAGATCATTGACTAAAATTACGCGAAATTAGTGAGGTTATGTGCGCCACATCTTGGTCAGTGAGTTGGGATATGTTTAAGGTCTCTGCAAGGTGGATGCCGCATTTGTTATCATCTAAACGAAAACATGGCCGATGTCACATTTTGAAAGACTGTCTGTTTCGATTTGAGAACAATAGGTCTGGCTTTTGTAAGAGATTTGTGATCACAGCAGATGAAACTTGGATCCAACACTATGTAAAAGAGACAAAAGAGCAGTAGAAAGAATGGAAATAGTGACTCTTCACCTCCGAAGAAAACAAAGGCTATTTTGGCTGGAAAAGTCATGGCATCACTTTCTGGGATTCTAAGGTAATAATCGAAAAGGGGAAAACTGTAAATGAAAAGTACTTTTCAAATCTGCTGCAGCAATAGAAGGGGAAAATTCGTGAGAAAAGCCAGGTATGACCAAGAAGAAAGTGTTGTTTCATCACACCTGCATTCGCAATTCCTAAACTAGGCCTACATTAACTATACTTCGAAATGTCATACTCTCTTTATAGTATTTCTTTACAATTGCGTTACCAAAGAAAGGTAGATGTATTTATGTACTTGGCTTCTAGTCGACGCATGCGTACTGTAAACCTAAGACAAATAGAGCATGACGCCAATTCGCACAGGAATAGGTGTGGAAAATTCCTATGAATGTAAGATCTATGTTAGTGACAGGTTAGGTTTGGTTAGTTCAGGCTTTTGGCATGATTTATACTTTTTTTCGTTGGTAGGTAGATATGGATAGATATCCACCTTCCTTTGGTAACGAAATTGTAAAGAATTAACATCCCCCCCCCCTATAATGGCTTCTTTGTTCTTTGTAACGTCAGTGTGTCTACGAACCTATGCAAGATAAATGGTTATTGTAAATGAGAGAGAAAGCAATGGTTGATTAATTATTCAGAAGTGTCGTGATTTTAATTTTCTCCGTTGCTAATGAAGTACACAAACAACTGACTACATTTCGAAGGTTGAATCTATCTTCGTCTGCAAGTGAAGAATTCATTGAGGAAGCTGTCCTAATTGTTGGCAGTTTTACGTGACGTATCTATTTGTAGCGACCTCAACGTGTAGGGTGTCTTTTTTTTTTTTTAACACTTTTGTTCAGCTGATGAATCTAGATCGAATCTTCAAAAAGTAGGTACCGGTAGTTTTATATATATATATATATATATATATATATATATATATATATATATTTATTGTACTCTCACTTTGAGAGAGGAAAAGAGGCTAAGGGTGTTCGAGAATAAGGTGCTTAGAAAAAATATTTGGGGCTAAGAGACATGAAATTACACAACGCAAAACTGCATGCATTGTATTCTTCACCTAACATAATTAGGAACATTAAATCCAGATGTTTGACATGAGCAGGGCATGTAGCATGTATGGGCAAATTAAAAAATGCATATAGAGTGTTAGTTGGGAGGCCGAAGGGAAAAATACCTTTGGGAAGGCTGAGATGTAGATGAGAGGATAATATTAAAATGGATTTGAGGGAGGTGAGATATGATGATAGAGACTGGATTAATCTTGCTCAGGATAGGGACCGATGGCGGGCAATGAACGTTTGGGTTTTCTGAAAGCCATTTGTAACTAAGTATACCACACCGTTAATGGAAAAAGTTAAAGCTACATCAAGCTACATCTCTTCTGTATTATTACTTGTCCATAGCATTTTCTGTTCCCATACACTCCCATTAATCTGGAAGTATCCCTAAATTAATTCACCAATGATTCACTAACACACTAGATTTAAATTCCTTTGTCACCGATTGTTTTCTTAGGCTGTTTCCTTCATGTTGGCGGACATGGCGATTGGAATAGAGACATCACGTCTTGCTTGGATGCGGGCAGCCTGGGAAATTGACCAAGGGAGAAGAAACACGTACCATGCTTCCGTTGCCAAGGCACATGCTTCCGATGTTGCTAACAGATGTGCTAGTGATGCAGTGCAGGTGAGTGTATTCATAAGGTTGCCATATCTGTGTGAAGAAAACCTAAACACTGAATGAATTAAGTTGTAAAGCATATTAGGAACACATGGCCCTGCATGATATATGCTGCATGCTTGTAGCATTATTATTTTGAAGTACCAATGTGAAATACAGTGAAACCTCTCCTTACGGACATCTCCAAGATACGGACACTCCTCATATATGGACAGATTTTTATGTCTCAACTGAAATAATGTAGAAATAATGATAAATTTAACTCTCGTTTACGGACACGGAAGCTGTTTCACAGTCCTAAAGCTTGCTTTGGCTCCTGACTGCAGACAGAACTTGGATTTCAAGACCTAATGTGTTACAAATATGGAAAATTTAGTTTTGAGAACTGTACAGAAATTCCTTAACATTATAGATGACAATAAGGATCTCGTAGGCTACCACTAGCCCAGCCGACTACCTCTTGTTAGCTGGAAGCGGGTGGATAAACAGTCATAAAATTTAACCTGTCCGATGGGTCCAAGGTTTCCGCGATGGTGAAATTGTATTTGCCACATGATAGGGTTAGTACGGTAGAATTATTCTCTTCACTTTAATCAGTTGTTCTGTTTCGAGAGACATGGCACCTGAACGTAAAAGTAAATTACAGTACTGCATAACTGTAGACCAGTGGCGGTGCGTCAATAAGAGCACAAGAGCACGTGAACACCTTGTTTCCATTAATGCACGACTAGTTTTATTATTTAATACCATATTGACGTAGTAGGGATGTATAATATCAGAATCTAGTGTTTTAAACTTCCCGCATCTGGCATAAACTTCTTATGTAAACTTGGCAACATCCATTCACGTACAAGCCGTGCTCTTTTCATGAAGGTTACAGGAATTTCACGCATGCATGGGAGAAAATTGTCTTTCGCTGGCTGCTTATGACTCGTCAAGAGCACAAAGCGTTAAGTGAACAGTGAATCTATCCTACAGATGTCAGGTGCATCGATGCCTATCGTTCACATGCTGTATCTCGAGGAGGAAATTAATAGTTTATATTTTAGACTGTAGGTGTCAGCATCTCACTGTTGGAACGTTTACTTTGTGTGGATGTGTGTACAGTGCTGCTACAAGAGTGTAGTTTGTGAATTACTATACTTCAGTATCAGCATATAGCAGATAGCAGGGTTTGGCCATGAATGAATGTATATATATTTATCCATGGTTTGGCTTTCAAACACGTGCTGGCTGAATGTGATAGTGGTATGAATTTAAATATCTGTATGGTGGTGTATATTATTTAAGAATAATATTTACTGGCATGTATTTATAGTAATCAATCTATGCGAATGGGATTACAGTACTGGTATAGGCTATAGTGTATCAGTGTGTTGTGAATCAAAATATGTTACTGAACACACACTTTTGTAAATAACGGCACTGTTGTATGTATTAATTTTTAACAAATGTAAACAATGAACTCTGTTCAAGTAATTTTGAACAGTAAAGAACTGGGTAAACTGGCTTACCAGAAAAAATTGGAAATAAAAAGACTGGGTATTATTATTATTATTATTATTATTATTATTATTATTATTAATAATATTATTATTATTATTATTAATTATTATACTGTATGTTGTTTTGAATTTATATACGGTTTTTTCGATAGTGAAACATCGGAATCATGACATTTCATATTAGGCTAAACGTACGATTTCAAATTCTCTTCGATTCTGGAACAGAAAATTGTTGTGAACACACATAATATTTTATCACGAGCCGCCACTGCTGTAGACCTAGAATAAAATTGCATGGCACAGTACTGTATTTTCCTTTTTCGGTCGTATCTGCTGTAGTTCAAAGTTGCAAAGAATTTGCTGTAGTACAGTGGACTGTATTTCAAATTAAACTACAGTAATATATTTCATTTAAAGCGTGAAAGGATACATAATGCATATTATAAATTTACTGTTAGATTGGGGAGCCTCCCTCCCAATAAAGGACACCTCTCACATGCGGGCAGATTGTTATGTCCCTTCGATGTCCGTAAATGAGAGGTTTCGCTGTATATAATAATTATTGATTGTCTGTAGAAAGAACAGAAATAAGAACTTGTGTTTCAGATATTTGGAGGAGCCGGGTTCAACTCTGAATATCCTGTAGAGAAGCTCATGAGAGATGCCAAGATCTACCAGATCTACGAAGGCACAAATCAAATCCAGCGTCTTGTTATCTCCAGGGAACTTATTGAGAAAGCAAAACAGAAAGCGTAATTCTAATGCTCAAGACTTCAAATACTTAAATCTCTCACTATGAATAAGATTGCGGATGTAGACACTTGAGCTAGAAAAGTAAAATAATCTAATAGATTTATGCATGTGACGTCGTCCCTAATGGTCAAGTGGATGCCACATCAGTTGAGAAGGATGGGTTTTTGAAAGGATAACTATCTTAAGCAAGGTTTTCATCGAGATATATGTGAAGGTGGAGGATCGTATGTCATAAGATTATGGCATGAAAACTAATTTTGTTCCCAAATGAGAGGGCTCTAAGAAAAATTCACCGACCATTTCTTGCCCACTGTGTTCCCTAATTTGTAGGAAAATATCTGCAGGAAATTGAAATTGCTAAGAATCACCATCACCCATCATCTGGGATACCTAATGAATCTCATTTTGCAGCTCTCTTTACCTCAGGAATAATTTATCCACGCTACTTGAATAACAATATTCAGGGATATCTCTCTATTGACCATATCTGGAAACGTTATCATTGAAGCAATCTTATTTAAGGAATCAGATAATATGACATTGAAATACTTTGAATGAGTATTAAATGCATACCAAGTTTTGTAATAGTAATATGCGTTACAAGAGCGGTATGTTGAAGTTTTCATGTTCGAGGAAAAGTCTGAAAAAGCGAAACGTAGTTGAGCTTTTTTAATTTCCGAGAATTGAAAGAAAACATACCGCTCGTATATCGTACATTATTTTGTGCGAAGATCGTTTATTACATACCTGAAAGAGGAATTTCTAATTAGTTGCAATGAAATCTCCATCTTGGTTTCTGTTCAATGACTGCAAATTTGCAAAACAAAAATATCTATCTTCAACATTGTTGCTTTAAAATGTTTTCTGTGTTTACTATACTCCAGCAGGTCGTGATATAAGTCTGTCTTTTTTTCCCCCCAGTCTATAAATGCGAACTTCAAACGGTAAGGTTATGTAATGAGTCTGGAATCTTGTTGATTTTTTTCACGGCTTCCTTAATGTTACTTGCATCACGAATGCAGTAACTTTAGTGGAGTTGTAGAGTTTACTTAATTTTTGCAAATATTTAAAAACAATAATTAACAGTGCAATTTAGGTGAAATTGCAGTGGTAAGTTTCCAATTTATAATTATTACTATATAGAACGTCTCTAAAAATAATATGTTAAAAGCCTAAAGCAGTAAAATCAATATGTCACTTAAGCGGTAAGAAGAGGGAAATTGTTATGTGTGTTAGGTTGGGAATACTGAATGTGGAATTTTAGACTTTCCGCGGATTGGTTTTGTGCGGAAACCAAGCAAATACGCACGATCTCGCACAAATTACTAGGTGTAGGACACAGATGGATTCTGAAAATTAATTAATTAATTTAATACTTATAATCACTGAAAACTTTATGATACCTTTAGTGTATTAACGTTTGAAATTTACCTGACTGACTAGTTTCGAAGTGGTATCATTTATTGTTCGAAGCCTAGTTGGACAACGAAGGATATCACTTCGAAACTACTCAGCCAAGTAAATTGAAAAAGTTAACACAGTAAAAATATCATAAAGTTAGTCAGCAAAAATAATAATAATAAAAAAGATGAAGTATTGTGGTTTGTGTGCGTAGTATGCTTGATGTATAATATATAAAGGATTTTTTATATATCAATTTTGGAAGGAAAGTGAACATTATATGATTATATATTGTGGTTTCTACATTGCTCAATAAAATATTCTTGCTTACATATATGTAAAAGTACAAATATATACCACTTTTGTTAAAATAAATAAATTCCAAGTTGTCTATTTTCAATTTGATAATATTTTAACTATATTGATATTGTAACTTTTTATTCTACTTTTACAACCACACCCCGACAACACTATGACTTTTATTCTTAATAATTCACCCTACAACAATGGGCATTCCACTCAACACAGCAACACAATAGTCGTTATTGCACTCCACACAGCGACAATGACAATACACGTGTATTATTGAGAAGAACAACAATGTACTCCTAATTTCAATTTATGTTCACAAAGCACTATGTGCAGAACAAAACTGTCAGTTCTCAGTTCACAGTTCGCTTACCTTGGCTAGTTCTTCTAGCTCACTGTTCAAATTCACTGCACGTCGAACTCAGGTCCTCCGGATGAGTTGCACCTAGCCTGGATACTGCCATAGTTGCGGACTCACTCAAGTTCACTGCACGTCGAACTCAGGTCCTCCGGATGAGTTGCACTAGCCTGGATACTGCCATAGTTGCGGACTCACTCAAGTTCACTGCACGTCGAACTCAGGTCCTCCGGATGAGTTGCACTCGCCTGGATACTGCCACAGTTACGGACTCACTCAAGTTCACTGCACGTCGAACTCAGGTCCTCCTTGCTCACTGCTGTCCAAGACAAGACTTGAAGACTGACTCCCTGTCAGCCACTCACGGTGTTATTTAATACACCGCACGTTCTGGAATCTTCTATTCGCGTCGTTTTCGAAATCTTCGAGAGAAATATCCCTTGCTCTCTCCGCTCCATGCTGTCACTGTAGCTTTCCTCCCCCCTTGCTCTATACCACGGTTAGCGTCAGGGGTTCGTGTTTCCCCACGCCTTCCTTCTCGCTAGATGCGCACGCAACTCCCTGACGCGACCAGAATATTCCAGACGGGTACCACGATATTCATACTTACTTTGTATCTATTACACTTAGATTGGCGTTGTAACACTATCAGTTGTTCTTTGTAGATCATAGTGTCACTGCAGAAGTCAATAGAGTTGTCACAAAATGGGCGTACACCCCATGTATTCTTATTTCACTTGCTTTGTGAATGTTGATAACCCTATGCTTAGGTTGGTACCATGCTACCATGGTAACTGTGCAGTTATAAACAAACATAGCTGACCAGAGTCCCAACCGATGGATTAGAAGAGGATCTGCAGATGATAAAGCTCCTTTTGTCTGGCCTCCACGAAGTCCCGACCTCACAACATCTGATAATGCTGTCTAAGGGTTCATCAAGGACAAAATCACCGCTATACGAGCAGCTGTGGAAGATCCCTTCAACGAAGTAACCCTTCATTATCTCCGCAAAACATCTGCCAGGACATGTTGCTGTGCTGTGAAAATGAAGGCCTTCATACCAATGTCTTGGATCGTTAAACTATCAGGTATATGTCCAATTCAATGAATTATAATGTCGTAATAATGAGGGATACGCCCACTTTGTGATCTCACTGTAGTGCTGAGTTGCTTAGCATCCTTGACCTCTGAGGTTGGAAGAAGAGCATGTATAGTCAAATAAGGTGGTTTATGGATATGTCTAAGTAAAACAGAAGGCTGTGATGGTAATTCAACAAGTTGCTGTTTGGAGTGAGATTTATTGTATTGTTTTGTATTTATTTCCATGATATTTGTACATCACTTCACAGCTAGAGCATGTTAAAAAATCTTAATAGTTCTACAAAGTCTTAATTCATAGTCACAGTCTAGTTGAAAAATATATACAGAAGGGTTTTGTTGTTGTTTTCTAATGCTAGGCGTTTGACAATAAAGTCATTTGACCTCTTGCACTCCAATATTTTTCAAAGATATTATCATTGTCAGCCACTGAAGCACAGATTTTGAGGTGTTCCGAATCCATTTCTTGGTTTAAGTTGCACAATGGACAGTTAGGGGACTGATATATTCCAATTCTATGCAGGTGTTTGGCCAAACAATCATGGCCTGTTGCCAATCTAAATGCAGCTACAGACGATTTTCGTGATAAATCGGGAATTAACTGTGGATTATGATGCAGTGAGTTCCATTTTTTTCCCTTGAGATTGTGTTATCAAATTTTGTTTGTTGAAGTCTAAGTATGTAGATTTAATAAATCTCTTCACAGAGCAATACGTAGATTTAGTAACAGGTCTGTAAGTAGCAGTGCTGCCCTTCTTTGCTAAAGCATCCGCATTCTAGTTTCCCAGGATTCCACAATGGGATGGTATCCATTGGAATACGATGGAAGGGTTTTACAATATACAGTACTAGTACAACACAAGGGGTTAGTATTGATACTTAATACAAGACAGAAATATTCATGCTGCGTTGTTGAATGTCATAAATTCACCTACATAGAAAGCTGAGAAATTAGATACTTCTTTAATTTGACCTTAAATAATCTTATGTTTTGACTTTGATTTTTTTATATCCATGGGAAGGCTATTAAAAATGCCATATAACGCAATCCTTTTGGTAGCAGGATGAAGCATGAAAGTTATTTTTTTACGAGTATTTATTGCTATGAACTGTTGAATTAGTTGCAAAAGTTTCACGATTATATAGGAGGAAGTTTATTAATGAAAAAATATACTGATAAGTCATGGACATTATTTGTAGTGTTTTTAAAATGGTCCTACACGATTCCCAAGATTTGGCACCTACTATTATTCTAATTACCTCTTTTTTTGTAGTAGGAATATATTCTTACTATAGAGAAAGTCGATAATATTGCAAAACAGGCAACATATTTGCAACCAACACCTCTTCAAGTGATATCTCTATCCAGTGCTTTTGCTTCAGTAAAGTCTAATTTTACAAACCTATGGATCAACAATTGGCTCTCTTCTGACAAAGGAAAAATTTTACAGTCTGTACAAAAGAAACCAAATGACCTGGAAATGTACAAAAACTTGCCCAGACATGTTCAAACATTTTTAACAAGAGCCAGAACAGGTCACATTGTCACACAATTGTACCTACACCGATTTCACATTTCTGATAATCCTACTTGTCTGTGGTGTAATAATCATGATGAAGATCTGGAACACATTCTTCTATACTGTCCATCCATAAACCACAAAATAAGTAAATTAAAATCATCACTACCAATTGCAGAAGACACAGCCCTGCAGTATATATTGACTACACCCCAACTCTGGCTACTAGCAACAGGCATCTATAATGAACACCGATCAAAATACCCCTCATTTCTCGTGAAAAACAACTGAATAGACTACAGTGGACTATAGTGAACTTTATGTTGTCAGCAAACAGCTGGATAAAAGGATTGATTGTAGAATTTCCCCAGAATATTATTACAAAACTCATTACCGAGTGGAAGTATGCAAAGTATTATTTATTGCATAGATATAATAGCAAAACATGCTGAATTTAGTTTGGGGGTAATTACTTTAATGTGATTTTTTCAATTTAATATATTATCGATTTGTAAGCCAAGAAATTTGGTTGTTGTTTCTGTTAGTTACCTGTTGTTAATTATTGCTCTTGAAATTTGCGAGGTTAAATTTGGGCAGGATTTAAATTGGATTATGTTAGTTTTATTACAATTTATTATTAATTTATTGGCTGAGAATCAATCACATATTTTGAGGAGAATCATTTTTAGAGAGAAACCCATTTTCTTGGTGAACCACCTCTTCATTCTCTCTAGAGCCGCCTCTGCTATGTAGTTGCATAGTCACGATGAGACATCAAAAAAAGGAAAGTTATTGCGTTCGTGTATGAGTGTAAATGAACTTTGATATACGGTAGTGTTAAGTAAAGAAAATAACTGCTGCAAATATTATCATTCAATGTCCAAACAGTGACACATCGAAATTTATAATATCCGTTTTGTACATTTATTTCATAAGAGAAACATACAACATAAAGTATTACGATATGTTACACATAAATTTATTGAAGAATATTATATTAACAACGGATTATTTTATGATCTACGTTAAAATAAACTCTGACGAAAATCTGCTGACTAGAATTTCTGAATGGGGAGAGAGGGCTGAAGCTATAGAAGGTACCTCTTAGCTCTTATGTTCATCCTTAAAATAAAGGCAAATTATTTTTCAGATAATAATAATAATAATAATAATAATAATAATAATAATAATTTATTTAATACTTTACACTTGAGCTACATTAGGCATTGCAGCCCGAAAGAGCAGAAGCTCGTGCTCGGGCGCAGTTCAGATCAGTTATACAAAATATATCACAAAATTAAGAGAGTTCATTGAGCACAATAACATTAATAAGTGGTAAAATAATACAGCATATAATAAATATTAGAGTATCAATTTTTAACTCAATTAGCTTAAACAAGTAAATAATTAATGTGATTTGTTTCTTAAATCTATGTGAGTTAAGTGTACTTAGCTCAGGGTAAGCTCTAATTAATTCATTATATATTTTGGGTCCAAAACTTCTGCTGTGTTTTAATCCGGCAGTTGTGTGGCATTTGGGAGTATTTAGAAAGAAACTGTAATTTTGTCTGGTGTGGTATTCGTGAGGATCAAATTTAAATTTATTGTGGTTTTTATGGAAGTAAATCAGCAATGTTTGTTTATAAATTTGTTCTAGGTTTGATACTCCAAATTCCTGAAAAATTAATTTTGTTGGGTAATCAAAAGGTTTATATAGACAAATTTTGATAATTCTTTTTTGGAGCAAATTTAAAGGATGGAGAGTCGATTTTGCCATTCCTCCCCAACCTAAAATACCATAGGCCTACTGAATTATTGATTGAAACAGAGCTAAGTACACAGTACGCGGAACATAAACAGGTAAATAAGAGCGTAGAATGGAAAATTTGTGGATTGTTTTATGCAATCTGTTACACAGGAAGGAGATATGCTTGTCCCATTTTAAATGTTGGTCAATAATAATGCCTAAATATTTAACTTGTGAGGATATACTCAAAGCGTTACATGAGCAAGTAGATAGGTTACAATCATGTATTGTTATACTTCTGTTATTATTCATTTTTAGTTGCTCAAGCCCATGTGATGTTAATGAAAATGGTATTAATTTTGTTTTAGAAACGTTCAAAGAAAGTAAGTGAGCATCCAGCCATTCTTTAATAATGTTAATACCACTGTTAGAATTTTGATAAGTTTCATTCCAACTCAAACCGCTAAATATAACAACAGTATCATCAGCATAAGAATACAGAGTACCAGAATATTTCTCAATGTCAATTTTAAGTAAATCATTGATATATATTAAAAACAAAACAGGATCTAAAATCGTCCCCTGAGGTACACCTATATCAATGTTACGTGATCATTTATTTTAGTTGCTTGAGTTCTATTACTTAAGTAAGATTTAAATAATTTTAAAGCCATTCCATTAATTCCCAATCTATCCATTTTATTCAAAAGTATATTGTGATTGACTGTATCGAAAGCTTTTTGTAAGTCTAGAAAAATTCCTAGACATTTATTTCCTACATCTAATTGTTGAATTATTTTTTAAGTAACTGCCATAATAGCATCATCAGTGCACAAATTTTTTTCTGAAACCAAATTGATTATCATTTAGTAGTTTATTTTTTTTTCTAAAAATTGTATTAACCGTGTTTTTATACATTTTTCAAATACTTTAGATAGACTGGGTAATAGTGAAATAGGTCTGTAATTATTAAGATTATTTTTGTCACCAGACTTGTGAATTGGTATCACCACAGCATGTTTTAGGGCTGAGGGAAATACACCTTGAGATATGCACAAATTAAATATATAGGGGCAAGTGGTTTAGAAATAGCTTTGATAATAAGTTTCAGGATATTTGTTGTAATACCATCGATACCAGGAGCCACATTATTTTTTAAACTCTTTACAATATTAATGATTTCACATTCGTTTACTGGAAACATAAACATAGATGATATACTTTTATTATAAGTAAGGTTATAGTGATGAGTATTAAATACTTTCTTTTTTATATTAGATACGATGTCATGACCTACATTAGTAAAATGATCGTTAAATTCGTTTGCGATAGTTTCCTTATTTTCAATTTTTATTCCATTTCGACTTATAATTGTCTTTAATATACTATTTTTATTACATTGGGTGTCAGTAGCTTCGTTTATGGTCTGCCAAAATTGCTTTGGATTATTTTTATTTTTGAGGCGTTTTCATTTAATTTTGGCCATAACTACCCATTACTTTTTTACTTGATTATTTAACGACGCTGTGTCAACTACAAGGTTATTTAGCGTCAATGGAATTGGTGATAGCGATATATTTGGCGAGATGAGGTCGAGGATTCGCCATATATTACCTGACATTTCTTATGGTTGGGAAAAAACTCGGAAAAAACCCCAACCAGATAATCAGTCCAAGCGGGAATCGAACCCACACCTGAGCGCAACTCCGGATCGGCAGGCAAGCACCTTAACCAACCAAGCTATATATGCCGGTGGCTAATACCCGTTATTTTGTATAATATTTTAATCGTTTTTGTACACAAATATTGCATTTTAACGTAGTACACTCCAACCACCCCTTAATATAGACTCCTCTATTTCGTATAATATTTTAATCGTTTTTGTACACAAATATTGCATTTTAACTAGTACACTCCAACCACCCTTTAATATAGACTCCTCTATACCTATTAATTCCGTATAAGAGTGACCTTGTGGTGGACTACATGGAAACTACATCAGGTAAAATAATTAATTAAAGTGTACCACTTAGAAAAAATTATGTAAAATTAAATAAACTTAAATGTTGGTACTAGAATTTAATTTAATTACTAGTCTAAATATTAAGTAGTACAAAACCTCTTTTCCTACTAAGCGAATTATGTAAGATCAATTTTTAGGGCATTTGTAAGGGCATTTTTTAAAGATTTTTAGGTCATAAATGCATTGTTTTTAGGACATTTTTTCATGATTTATAGGTCATCAAAATCCTAGCCCTAATTATTAACAAAAGGAAAAATACTCTGAAGATCTAATGCTTGTACTTTCACTATGCATGTTGTTGCTCTTGACAATACCCAACTGTAATACTTGAATGAATTAATCAATTAATGAATGAACCAATCAGTGAATCCACTGATGAATGATTCAGTAAATCGATAGATGATTGATTGAATGTAGTGAAGAATTATTATCAATTAAATAGTAGATGATAATCACATACTTGCAAGGGCTCTTGGAACTCGTGCATGGATCAGTGTTGTCTGCCTTTGCACAAAGAATGAAAAACAACTTGAATATTAGTTAAACTGAACACTTGGGCACTCTGCGAGATGGAAGAGCTTTGTATACTGACTACAGCGTCAGGTTCAATAGCAATATATAATTTATATTTTTCGTACACGACTCTAGTAATGACCTGCAGGCTCATAATAATATTCATAAGATAATCAGTCACCCAACACCTGATTATAGTGTTTCAAAACTCGTACCATAACTTAAGTGATGTGACAAGTACTGTGGCAACATCTTTTGACACTTGCAGTAGAAATGGCGCTGACTTCACAGGTAATGTAACAATTGAAATAAATACTTGTTCAATATCAGAGACTGGAATGCTTTACCTGCAGACTTACTAAAGGCTTTACCAATAACCAAAAATGTATTTAAAAATAGGCTTAAGGACTTTACTAATAGACGGTAGTAGATTATACACACTATTGAAAGGGTGTAATTGATATCTTGTTATTTGAAATGTTCTATTAGTGAGGAAGTGTGTTGTGTCAGTGAAGTGTGTAGTGTCAGTGAAGTCTGTTGTGTAAGTGAAGTGTGTTTGTGTCAGTGAAGTGGCTGTGCAAAGTATTTGAACAGTGAAATGGTTTTGAAGTGTTAGTGAAATCAGGATAGAATCAGTGCAGTGAGGGAGTTGACAGCGAAATAGGTGTAGTGCCGAAAGGTACTTGTGCAGGTATAAACCTGTCACACTCGTGGGTCTTAGTTCGAACTTAGGGTTAAGATGCAAATTAGATTTACTTTACATGTTAGTTTAAGTGATCATGCTTCATTTAATTTAGGATGCTCCTTGTTGTTATTATTATTATTATTATTATTACTTATCATTATTATTAATTATTGTTTTTTATTAGTTATGTTTATTATTAATTGTCATTATTGAGTGTAATTAGTTACCACTGCCACCGGGTATATACCCATTTGCAGTGTGAATAAATACATCATATAATATAGTTAGAATAGTTCTCTTATTGTTTATGCAAGATATATTTGCCTACACCTAATTGCACTCTAGAAATAGGTATTTTATTTGTAGACAAATTTAACAAAGTTCATTCAAAATACGAGGCTGAACAAGAAATGTTTCTCAAACATGATTAGGTAGCCCTTCTTATTAAGGAGGATAATTATTTATAATGTCATTAAATATAAACATATGTTACAGTTAATTAAAAGAGCCCTTCGTCCTAGTTTACATGCACTTTCAAGTGTATCTCAGCATGAAACTACTGATGGAAGAAAAAATGAAATGTGGTATGGTGAGTATTAATGTAAGACACATTGTGAGAAATCTCTGAAGTACTGTAATTTATTTTTCTCTTACCCATCAAATTTATCATAAGAAGACAATATATTGACAGTAAATTTGTTCACATAGGTAGGATGAATTTTTTATGTACAGCGAGGAAAACAACTGAAATATATAGGATGAAAGAGTAATGGAACGGAGAAAAATTCTCTCCGGCGCTGGGATTTGAACCCGGGTTTTCAGCTCTACGTGCTGATGCTTTATCCACTAAGCCACACCGGATACAACCCCGACGTCGGACAGAATTGTCTCTGATTGAGTTCCAACTCTTGGGTTCCCTCTAGTGGCCGCCCTCTGCATTACGTCATAGATCTTTTATGAACATAGGACCGAAGTCCACACATGTGTTGAGGTGCACTCGATATGAGTGACTAGTTGGCCGGGATCTGACGGAATAAGCGCCGTCTTAGATCACTTCGTGATTTATGCATATCGTATATTATTTTATTTCAATGTACCGAAGTACATATGATATTTCCATGCAGATATTCTGCTTCATCATATGATGAAAGAGTAATGGAACGGAGAAAAATTCTCTCCGGCGCCGGGATTTGAACCCGGGTTTTCAGCTCTACGTGCTGATGCTTTATCCTCTAAGCCACACCGGATACAACCCCGACGTCGGACAGAATTGTCTCTGATTGAGTTCCAACTCTTGGGTTCCCTCTAGTGGCCGCCCTCTGCACTACGTCATAGATGTCTATGAACATAGGACCAAAGTCCACAAGTCGTATGATGAAGTAGAATATCTGCATGGAAATATCATTTGTACTTCGGTACATTGAAATAAAATAATATATGAAATATATAGGCCTACCATTTTAACTTCTACTTATCTACAGTTAAATATTTCATCTTTGGAAGAAATAGCACTAAATTTTTTGAGAGATTCATTGCATATAGTAAATTATCATTTATAAAATCATATAAATGAACAATAAAAAATGACCCAGTTAGAGATAGCTACTCTTTTAATTTATAGCCACCTCGATTAAATAAATAAATTATGATAATAAAAATTAATATTCAGAGAAAAAACTCTATAATTAAGAAATTAAATTGTCTTTTTATTGATTGATCATTAGGTAACTTTAATGGTTACCCTTTAAAAAAGGGCAGCTACCCAACATTTTGGGGGTCTCTCTCAGCAGTAAATAAATCAGATACAGCAGAACCCCGATTATCCGTCACCCTATTAACCGATTGTTGGATAATCTGTCTGTCATTCTCTCCTATTTTTGTTGCAGAAAAAGTATTGAATAGTGCACAGTACATTGGTACGTATTTTTTTATAGAGAGTGATATTACAAGCCTTTGCCCTTACACATTATGATGTACTGTTCGAGTGACCTGTTTAATTTCTCTGCAAAACATCTTTCAGAAGTGCCAAAAGAATACATGTTGTGCTAAGTATCGAAGAGAAGTGCATATAATTGAGTGGTTTAGGAAAAGAGAAACTGTGGTTCATCTCACATCGGAATACGAGATTAGAGTTAACTGTGCGAGATTTAATAAAAATCAAGGATAAAGTGTATAAATTACTTAAAGCTATAACATGAGACCTATACTTTTCCCATCTTCCCACGGAAATCCATCATAGGAAGTTTCCGTGAGTCTTAGAAACCCGTCATTGACATTCATTAATACATTCATTCATAGTATTTTGTCACTGCAAACCCAGCATTCTCCAATCGTTCCTATTTTCTGCCTCCCTCTTAGTCTCCGCATATGATCCATATATCTTAATGCCATCTATTATTTGATATCTTCTTCTGCCCCGAAATTTTCTCCCTTTCACCATTCCTTCCAGTGAATCCTTCAATAGATAGTTTCTTCTCAGCCAGTGACCCAGCCAATTCCTTTTTCTCTTCGTGATCAGTTTCAGCATTATTCTTTCTTCACTCACTCTTTCCAACAGAGCTATTATACTTAAAACTTCTGATCCACTAACTAATGTGTTAAAACACATGACCACTGAGAAAATTACGAAACTGCATTATGCAACATGAAAATCTTCTATGGTACGTATTATCCGATTCTTTCGATTAACCGTTCAGCCTACCCCTTTCATTACCACGGATAATAGAGGTTCTACTGTAATGTATTTGTGTGATTATTAGTATAAGATTTCAGTTCTTGCCATCACCCAGTCTAAACATACAAGGCGCGTCCATAAAGTAACTTTCCCACTCGTCCCACAGCTAGCAAACCATATGATGCGCAAAGCGACTGCGTGTACGTGATAGAGGAATGTCCTGGCATGGCATATGCGCTAGCAGAACTTCCCGAGTGCTCTCAGTAGTTTCGTTGCATTGGTTGAAGATGGACGCTTCTATTGCAGCTCCCACTGACTGTGAAGTGTGGTCAGTGATAAAGTTTTTGAATGCACAGGGCATAGCGCCGATTGAAATTGATCGTCAGCTGTGCCAGGTCTATGGGCCTAACGTCATGAGCAAGCAGATGGTGCGTTGCTCCACAAGGTCGTCTGTGTGATGGTTGGCCTCCCACTGCACTCCTCGTCATGCACATTTTAGCGTCCTGCTAAAAATTGTCTACACCACTGTTTTAAGAGCTGTTTAATCACCGTGATAAAATCACAGGTCAGTGATTTTCTGCTCATCACTAAATTTTAATTGTGAGGAAGACAATGGACTATTTTCTTGATAGACTGGGATATTTTTTGGCCATGAATGGTTCTCATTTTGAGCATCTGTTGTAAAGTTTGGTTAGTGATAGTGTTTTGTTTAGTTTTAAGGCCTACTCAGCATGATTTTACGTACTTATTTGTCTCAAGTTTGAAGTTCATGAAACAAGTTTAATAAATAGTTAAAAGACACGAAACGGATGAATGGGTAAAATTTATACACATTTACATATAAAATTTAATGGAAATTCAGAATATGTAAATTTTAATATTATTTATTTATTTATGTTATTTATTTATTTATTTATTTAACCTGGTAGAGATAAGGCCATAAGGCATTCTCTTCCCCTCTACCAGGGAATTACAACTACAATATTAAGAATACAATTACAATTATAATTACAATTAATATTAAATTTACAAATACAATAAAAATCAAAGTACTAAAAGATTAACTGATTAATAAAAGCTAGACAGTTTATTGTAAAAGTTAAGAAGAGAGAAGCATTTCTTTTATTGATTAAGTAAAAATTAAACCTACTCTACGCAGTAAGAAAATGCTTAATAAGTTTGCTTTTGAACACTACTAAACTCCGACAGTCTCTGATGTCACTGGGTAGGGTATTCCACAAGCGCGAGAGCGAGATTGTGTATGATGATGAATACGATGATGTCTTATGTGTGGTATGGCAAGTATGCGGCTATTTTGCGTGCGTGTGAAGAGATTATGATATGATGACAGGTAACTGAAACGGGAGGCAAGGTAGGTAGGTGTAGAAGTGTGAAGGACTTGGAAAAGGAGAACAAGAGAATGAAAATTTCTACGTTCGTTAAGCCGTAGCCAGTTTAGAGTTTGGAAGGATGGGGTAATGTGGTCAGCACGACGGACATCGCAGACGAAGCGAACACAAGAATTATGAACACGTAATTTTTGCGACTGGTTGACATTGAGGTCAGTCAGTAGAAAATCACAATAATCGAAGTGGGGCATTACTAGTGTTTCCACTAGTATTTTCTTGAGTGATAGTGGAAGGAATTTTCGAATGCTGTTTAAGGAATGTAGTATGGAAAGCACCTTTTTGGTAATATGGGTTACTTGGTTATTCCAGTTTACATGCGTATCAAAGTAAACTGTAAGGTTTTTAACACAGGAAGCAAAAGGGATTATTGCGTCATAAGGTGCCATTTAAAAAAATAAAGTTTACTGCCACATTCTGTATGCCTGAATAACTTTTTTCGAACACTTGTATCATATTGTATGGTTTATCTCTTATGATGTTTTGTATGAAACTTTTTTTGTAAAATTAAAAATTAGCCTAAGAAGTTATTAGTAGACATCGGATTTTTAGGCACTAAAAATTGCAGTTTTAGGCGCCTAAAATAAGCTCAAAATTTGTAAAATTAGGCTCTATTTTAATGAAAATAGGCATTTTAGGCACATCAAGGTATCATACTTATTTCTTTCACTGAAAGTTTTAGTTATACACTAAAATACCCACAAAAAAGTATGTTTAAACATTAAAAAAGAATACTATATTATATTTATAAACAGAGCTGCACAAATTTAATATATTGAAACTAATGAAATAATGGTTATTGATATCAAGATTACTCATTTTAAGTTATTGAAATTCAGTTCCATGCTCAGACTTTATTGTAATTATCTGCACAGTACACCACCAGAATTTTTTCTAAATTCTCCACAGTTAACCTTTGCCTTTTGTCACTGAGAATCATTTTGAAAGCAGAAAAACTTCTTTCAACCGAAACTGATGTGAGAGGCGCAAATTTTAAATTAGGTACAATAGAAACATCAATACTTACTGGAACATTTACACTTTCTCCCGATATCACTCTTGATACTTTTTCCAACAATGAAAATCCTACATTCTTATTTAATACGTTGTCCCACTTATTTTTAACTTTTTCCCAGTTTCGCCCAAAGCAGAATGTATGTTCACTTGAGCTTCCTTTACTATTGCTATTTGGCTACAAAGAGATTGTTTTTCACGTTCTAATTGTTCAATGCTTGCAGGTATGAAAGAAAACTTTGATGTTATGTAGGCAATATCGTTTTTCACTCGTGAGTCATTCAGACAATCTTTCACTGCTTTCACACACGCTGCACTATCAGTTTCAGGTAATTTATCAATAACTGTGACCACTTCTTTAAAATACTTAGAATAATACACCACTGACTGAATCCAGGTTCCCCATCGTGTAACAACCGGCTGAGGTGCGAGTGGGATATCTGGAAAGTTCTCTCTGAATATTGAAATCCTGGATGGGGCTTTACAAAAACATTTTTTTGTGTTAGAAATAAACGAATTGACAAGAGGAAATTCATTCCGGATTGTTTCAGAAACCCTGTGAAGGCCATGTGCTAGACAGGTTACATGCGTGAGGTTAGGATAAAATGTTTTAAGAAGTGGAGCTGCAGCAACCATGTATGAGGCAGCATCAGTACAAAACAACAAACTTTAGAATCGTCTATATTACCTGAGTATAAAGACTGTAGGCCTTTATTTACAAAATAAGCAATGGCTTGGCTATTCACTTTCGAAAGTTCCTTAACACATACGAGGTGTGGAATCGAAGGTCCATCAGGACTAAGTTTTCCTACTACCATATTTGCTATATACCTATTCATAGGATCTGAGGTTTCATCCACAGAGACCCATATGTAAGAATCACCTATATCCTCCCGAATGGAAGCTAAAGTTTCATTGTATATTCTGTCTAAGTAATTTTTTCTTAGGGTCGACTCAGATGGGATATTTTGTTTGCAGTATTTTTGTAAAAACTGTCTTAAAACCGGATTTTCAATTGCATTCCAGGGAATGTTAGCAGCAACAAACGCTCTGGTTAAATCAGCATAGAAATTGCTGCTGAGATTGGATGAAGTAGGCTGTGTTAGTAAAGTTTGTTGCAGTTGATTTTTCTGCTGAGCTTTAGCCTTATGAGCCGCTCCTCGCACATGCTGCTTTAGGTGGCACTTCTTTTCTTGCGAAATCTAAAAATGTAAAGTAAACTGAATTAAAATAAAATCCTAATTGTTGTATTGCCGTATTTCTATCACAAAGTTAGTGGGTTCGAACAATCAAAATTTTAATGACCTGCAAATACTTTAACTATCGGAATTTAAAAGGTTAAAGTGTAGTGGTCTTAAAAAGAATTATACCTCAGGATAGCTCAGTCAATGTATAAATATTATAGGCCTACTCATTAAAATTAATAGAATTTATATATTTCAACTATTGTTACATACCTGTTTGCTACAAATCTTGCAGAATATTATTTTTCCATCATAAGTGAATTCTGAATATTCTGTTAGCCATTGCCGGATCAATGTAGATTTTGCACTTATATTTTTCGGCATTATCGCGTTAAACTTCACAGGAAAACGTCCTACCGCTCAAAACTTCTCAACACAAATAAGGTGAGGGAAAGAGCAACTGTTAACGAGCATTCAAATGAACCGTTGTTATTGAGATTCAATTGGACAAAAATACAAAGTTCCACTTATTGTTGCATTTCCTGGTAGTGTTAACACTAGGAGGGCCATTCTTTTAAATATTTTGTAACGGTTTACCCTACTAATTCGCAGTTTTACGACTTTTCATAAATATTTCAAAAACACTCTTTCTCCAAAAATTGTGATTTTATGACACTCTGAAGGGCAGTACAGCTAATCGGTTTCAGACCGAAAACAGTCATTTTTATAGTATAGTATATCTCTGAATCGGTAGCAGCACATGTGATTGTTGCCTGCTTCAAAACTAAGGTTGGTTCTTTGTCGGCATTCATGCCTCCAAACATGTTAAATTCGGTGAAATCTATTGCGAGTGTCGTGAGATTCAAAACATTTTGTTTCCTTTATCAATGGTTTCATGGCCGGTGTGAAGCAAACTTTCCACTTTTTAAATGCCTTAAATTTCGCAGTGAATGCATGTATAAATTATAAAAAGTAAGAGTAAAATGCGAAACTTTACAGTGAGTTAGGCATTTTTAGGCGAATATTAACAAATTAGGCTCTAATAACCGTTTTAGGGCATTTTAGGGCACTATAAAACTCTTTGAATACCTTTCAATTTCCATGAAACACAAATATTAATAATTATTTTTACTTTTCTCCTAAAGAAACAAAATAGGCATTTGCCCTAGAATCCGATGTCTGGTTATTAGCAATATTTCATATGGTAGTTATTGTTCAACTTGTATGTATGTATGTACAATGTATAAACGAGTAATGGAGGAAGATAACATAAATAAATGTCATCAAGAATTCTTGACGCATGTCAAAAACTTGAAAACTCGTCATAAATTTGTCATAGAAACAGCGAAATGTGTATACTGTTCTATTTTAATACGTGTTGCGTTTGCAGGATATATTAGAGCTTTACGCAGAACGACCTGTGGGAAGCATTATCCTCCCAAGCTCATGCTGAGGAGCTTTTGGCTTCACATGTAACAATAAAAGACTTTAATAACAGGCCACTTCTGAATTGGTACACAGTAACGTTCCGGGGCCGGAACAATTTTTCCCTTGAAATTATTCAAATCTGCTTTACAGGGAGCTTCACCTGAAAGACTAGATTTGCATAATATATACGTTACTGTGTATGTTAACAGAAAACCACAATTCCAAGTCACACAGAGATTGTGTGCACTCGTTGTGGGTCTCTGGCGTTTCGTCAGCCCACACAAGTTGTGTGGATTTAAAGGGAAAAGTTGAGTCGGTGTCGGGTGGAGTTCCCGGGTAGCTCAGTGGTAGAGCGCTGGTACGTACAACCAGAGGTCCCGGGATCGATACCCGGCCCCGGAACAATTTTTCCCTTGAAATGATTCAAATCTGCTTTGCAGGGAGCTTCACCTGAAAGACTAGATTTGCAAGCCAAAGTAGGTTACGGTGCTGATACCAATTTCTTAATATTGCAGTTGTGTTTTAAACGTTAATACCATAATAAAGAGTTAAGAAGGAATATTCACATAAATTCCTTAGCAGTACAACTATACTGGTGAAACATATCATTCATAAAGAAAGTAATATCCATTGAGTATGACATGATAAGTTGGAATTGATATTGATGGTATCTTTAACCTTATATCAAGGAACTAATCAAAACAATATTATAGTAAAGATCAAAGTTACCTATGAATATGTGTTATGTGTAACTAATATTGCATAACAAAACTCTTATCGCATTCTGCTTTTAAGGTGATATTGGTGAGCAAATTGCTATCATCAGAATATTAAATTATTTTCTCGAAATGTGCTGAAGCTATAGAGCTGACATTTTTACAACACATGGGCACATATATTTTGCTTATGATGTAACAGTAGTTGCTTTGTTAATTCATTTCCTTACAAACATTTTCCATGCGAATATTTTCAAAATTTGTAATACACTATCTTCAGTAATACGTATTTACACTATATTACATTTACGAAAACAATGTTTCAATATCTATAAGGCTACCGGTACTAAATAAATAGATCTATATCTGAAAATTTCACTTTTCTATAAAAAAAAATTTGAGAAAATATTTCCTTCGAATAAAAAGAAAACAAAGTTGTAAAAAATGAGCATTAAAATTAAAGCATACATTCTTTTAATGCACTTATACTTCTCAGGCAAATCTAAAAATTAAAACTGATACAGTTTTAATAAGTTTTCTTCCCTTTATCCATTGAATCAGTGCTGGCCATCCCTGAATATAACTCGACCAAGCGGCATATACCACCTCTTTCGTCTGTCTCTTTCCTTTCCGCTATAAAGCACTCAGGCTCTCCTGGGCTCTAAAGCGCGCGCTTGCGCCTATGGGCATCAATTAACATGATTGCCTATGCATTAGCAACCCCCCCCCTTCCTTCGCTCGCATTTTCAATTACCTTATTTATGATATAGAAACTGACACACTGCCTGGACAAACATTGGTAATAAGGAACTGTTATGATAGTGTTCTAAGATTAATTACCTAATAACTCATTGTACCAGTAATGTTTTAAAACTCATAATAACTTAAGTCAGTATTTGATAAACACTGTGGCTGCAACATTTTCTAACATTTCCAGTAGAAATGGCGTTGACTTCGCAGGTAATTTCATTTACTGAAATGAAAACATGTTCAATAATAAAATTATAATTATAATATTATTTCAGATATATTTTCCAATAGCTAATATTGTACTGTAGGAATTCTAATAAGTAATATTATTTATACGTTAATTCTAGTTTATATTTCAAAACTTAAAGAAAGCTTTTAATAGAAAAAGAAGCATCTTCTGTGCTGACCTCTGGAAGAACTAATGAAGAGATTAGTGAAGTGCTTTGTGTGGAGTGTGGTATTGTATGGAGCAGAAACATGAAAATACGATCAAGTGAAGAGAAGCGACTAAAAGCATTTGAAATGTGGATATGAAGAAGGATGGAGCGTGTGAAATGGACAGACAGAATAAGAAATGAAGCTGTGTTTGAAAGAATGGGTGAAGAAAGAATGATGCTGAAACTGATCAGGAAGAGAAAAGGGGATTGGTTGGGTCAGTGGCTGAGAAGAAACTGCCTACTGAAGAATGTATTGGAAGGAATGGTGAACGGGAGAAGAGTTCGGGACAGAAGAAGATATCAGATGATAGATACTGAGATATATGTATCATATACGAAGAGTAAGAGGAAGGCAGAAAATAGGAAAGATTGAAGAATGATGGGTTTGCAGTTCGGGGCAGAAGAAGATATCAGATGATAGACGACATTAAGATGATGATGATAATAATAATAATAATAATAATAATAATAATAATAATAATACACTGTTACATACATGCCCATCTTGGAATCAGGCCAAAAAGGGAAAAACACTGGAGGAGGGGAGTTCAATCCAGTGCTGTGGATTGGACTTTGGCGTAGCTCAATGGTGAGAGCGCTTGGTATGTAGAACCAAGGATCTGGGTTCGAT
Source organism: Periplaneta americana (assembly GCF_040183065.1). Taxonomy (NCBI): domain Eukaryota; kingdom Metazoa; phylum Arthropoda; class Insecta; order Blattodea; family Blattidae; genus Periplaneta; species Periplaneta americana. The sequence continues at coordinate 13,945,336 of NC_091130.1, forward strand.
CCCGGGGCCGGGGAGAATTTTTCTCCTCTAATATCTATACTAATAATAAATCTGTAGCCAAAATTTTTCTGGTAATTTTCTATTTTCCAAAAATAATTGGTGTTAACATGTATAATTAATCATCCTGAAACCGAAAATCGCTTTTTTTTTTATTTTTGTTTGTATGTCTGTCTGTCTGTCTGTCTGTCTGTCTGTCTGGATGTTTGTTACCTTTTCACGTGATAATGGCTGAACCGATTTATATGAAAATTGGAATATAAATTAAGTTCGTTGTAACTTAGATTTTAGGCTATATGGCATTCAAAATACTTTATTTAAAAGGGGGGTTATAAGGGGGCTTGAATTAAATAAATCGAAATATCTCCGTTATTATTAATTTTCATGAAAAATATTATATCACAAAAGTTTCTTTAAAAATGATTTCCGATAAGTTTTATTCTATACAAAATTTTGATAGGAGTGATATTTAATGAGATAAATGAGTTTTAAAATTAAGATAACAACGCCATCTAAGTCGCTGTAATGAAATAAAAAAAATGACTTCGTCTATAAGGGGCCTTGGGCAACAACAATTGGAAGCTATTAAACATAGCCTACAGAGAATGTTTCTGTGTTTGTATGAAGTAATATCGGAAGCTAAATTAACTGATTTATATAATTAATTATTATTTCACCATTGGAAAGTGTAGTTTCCCTAGATGTACATAATGCTATAATGTTATTACAGTAACTTCTGACTGAATCCAGGACAGGTAAGATTAAAATAGCTTCTTATGCATAGAAAACTTGATAGGCTATTCTGTATGTTCATTTCCTGCATTTCTTAAAATAATGTTTATGAACACATTCATTTTCATCTCAGAGAATTAACGATTGGTGTTAACACGTATAATTATTCATCCTGTGACCGAAAATTGCTTTTTTGAAATTTTGGATTGTATGTCTCTGTCTGTCCGGATGTTTGTTACCTATTCACGCGATAATGGCTGAACGGATTTCGATGAAAATTGGAATATAAATTAAGTTCGTTGTAAGTTAGATTTTAGGCTATATGGCATTCAAAATACTTTATTTAAAAGGGGGGCTATAAGGGGGCCTGAATTAAATAAATCGAAATATCTCGCTTATTATTGATTTTTGTGAAAAATGTTACATAACAAAAGTTTCTTTAAAAATGATTTCCGATACGTTTCATTCCAAGCAAAATTTTGATGGGACCAAAGTGCACCAGAAACGGATGTTCTCTGAACCAAATGATCTTATTTTAATTATTTGCATGTAATAACAATTAAGAAACATATTAAAGGAATTATCATTGCACTAAATGGGTGGTCTCTGGAGCAAAATGATCGCATTTTAATTATTTAAATATAATTTAAATTAAGTGACATATTAAACGATTTATCCTTCTATCAAACACGAATGTTCCCTGGATCAGATGTCCTATTTTAATTATGTAATTACTTTATATTTATTTCTAACAAGTGCAGCGGAGTGCACGGGTACAGCTAGTTAAATAATAATTAATAATTCTTTATTACGTATGGGCGTGAATACAAGTATTAATCATTGTCAGAATATAGTGTAATATCAAAATGTAATAAAATTGATTAATAAAAGAAGAAACATAAACATGGACACAATATAACTAAATATAATTCTTAAAATTTTGCTTATAATTGACAGAATAATCGATATATTTATAAACATACAGTAAATATAACTGCAGTATAATAGAAATGCAGTAGCTCTTCTAGTCTATATGGGCATTTTTCTATCAAGTATTTTTTTAGTTTCAGGTTAAAAGTATTATCCTGTACAATTTTTAGATGTTTGTGTAATCTGTTATATAGGATTATGGCTATGATATATGGACATTCTTCTGTTGCCGCTTTGTTTATGCTCTCTCTCTATTATAGTTTGTGTATCCTCTTATATTACAGTATTTATTTATTTATTTATTTATTTATTTATTTATTTAACCTGGTAGAGATAAGGCCATCAGGCCTTCTCTTCCCCTCTACCAGGGGATTACAACTACAATATTAAGAATACAATTACAATTATAATTAATATTAAATTTACAGATACAATAAAAATCAAAGTACTAAAAGATTAACTGTTTTATAAAAGCTAGACAGTTTATTGTAAAAGTTAAGAAGAGAGAAGCATTTCTTTTATTGATTAAGTAAAAATTAAACCTACTCTACGCAGTAAGAAATTGCTTAATAAGCTTGATTTTGAACGCTACTAAATTCCGACAGTCTGTGATGTCACTGGGTAGGGTATTCCACAAGCGCGAGAGCAAGATTGTGTATGATGATGAATACGATGATGTCTTATGTGTTGGTATGGCTAGTATGCGGCTATTTTGCGTGCGTGTGAAGAGATTATGATATGATGAGAGGTAACTGAAACGGGAGGCAAGGTCGGTAGGTGTAGGTGTATATGAATATAGTTCTCTATTTACTGGGTAATAACTTTTTTTAACTAATGTTACTACTTTAAAAGCATAAATACCTATACAGAGACTAAGAGGAAGGCAGAAAATAGGAAAGATTGGAGAATGCTGGGTTTGCAGTGAAAGATCTGCCATTTGGCAGAGACCTAACAAGAAATGTTTCTCAAGCATGATTTACTAAAGTCGAAAACTTAATTAAATAATAATTTTGAACAGCAGTTTAATCATGCCGAAGATCTTTTAATGAGACAGTAGTATTTAAATGTGTTTTAATTACCGGTACCTTTTATGCTCAAAAACTGGTTTAAAATCACTTTTCATCAGACATGATCTAGATCTGTCTTTTTTTTTTCTCAACATTTTTATGTTGTTTGCTAATACTCTTGGCTTTGGATGTCCTCCATTTGCTGCCCTAGCCTTTTTATTACACATAATAATTATCTACAGTATAATATACCATAATTAAATATATACATATGTTGCAGTTTATTAAAAGAGCCCTTCGTCCTAGTTTACGTGCTCTTTCAAGTCTATCTTGCCATGAAACTGCTGAGAGGAGGCAAAGTGGAATGTGGTTTGGTGAGTATTAATGTAAGATACGTTGTAAGAATCTGTAAAGTAATTTATTCTTCTGTTACCCATAAAATTTATCATACAGAAGAAATATAATATAATATAGCCTATAATGAATGACCTATGTGATGATATTATTAATTTTTGATCCTACAGGATTCTCTGTTATGTTTATTATTTATTAATAACGAAGAAAAATTGTCGACCAACAGTACTTAAAGGGAAAAAACCAAAATAGATGAGTTCGATCCATGCTGTGGATTGGGCCTTGGCGTAGCTCAGTGGTAGAGCACTCAGTACGTAGAACTGGAGGTCCTGGGTTCGATCCCCAGCGCTGGAGCAAATTTTTCTCTGTTATCAATACTTACTTACTTACTTATGGCTTTTAAGGAACCCAGACGTTCATTGCCACCCTCACATAAACCCGCCACCAGTCCCTATCCTGAGCAAGATTAATCCAGTCTCTACAATCATATCCCACCTCCTTCAAATCCATTTTTATATTATCCTCCCATCTACATCTCGGCCTCCCCAATGGTCTTTCTCCCTCCAGCCTCCCAATTAACACTATATGGATTTCTGGATTTGCCCATACGTGCTACGTGTCCTGTCCATCTCAAACATCTGGATTTAAATCCATTTTTATATTATCCTCCCATCTACATTTCGGCCTCCCCAATGGTCTTTCTCCCTCCAGCCTCCCAATTAACACTATATGGATTTCTGGATTTGCCCATACGTGCTACATGTCCTGTCCATCTCAAACATCTGGATTTAAATCCATTTTTATATTATCCTCCCATCTACATTTCGGCCTCCCCAATGGTCTTTCTCCCTCCAGCCTCCCAATTAACACTATATGGATTTCTGGATTTGCCCATACGTGCTACGTGTCCTGTCCATCTCAAACATCTGGATTTAAATCCATTTTTATATTATCCTCCCATCTACATTTCGGCCTCCCCAATGGTCTTTCTCCCTCCAGCCTCCCAATTAACACTATATGGATTTCTGGATTTGCCCATACGTGCTACATGTCCTGTCCATCTCAAACATCTGGATTTAATTCCATTTTTATATTATCCTCCCATCTACATTTCGGCCTCCCCAATGGTCTTTCTCCCTCCAGCCTCCCAATTAACACTATATGGATTTCTGGATTTGCCCATACGTGCTACATGTCCTGTCCATCTCAAACTTCTATTTATTTATTTATTTATTTAAATTTAAATATACAGAATAAAGAAGAATATAATTACAAAACAAACAAGAGAAATAGAAATAAAATAATACAAGCAATATAAAAAGAAGATACAGTAGTATTAACAAAATTTGAGACAGAATGAACAGCGCTCGTGCTCGGTCGCAGTTCAGATATAATATTAAAATAAAAAATAATAATAATAATAAAAATAAATAAGTAAAATAAAATAGGAACTAAAATATAATTACAGCAGCAATGGAATTATATAATATAATATTAACACTAGAGAAGAATAATATCGCACGTGAAAAGTAGGACTAATATATATTTCAAAATTATAGAATACAAATATAATATAGGTTGATTAATTCATACACATAGGCTATAAATTTATTTAATCAAATTGAAGATATTAACACGTTTCTAATTTTCTTGTTATATGTTAGTGGGTTACATGTTAGAAGTTCTGGGTGTAATTTAGTTAAAGCATTGTACAACCGAGGGCCAAAATTTATGCTATGCTTTAGACCAGCAGATGTGAGACATTTAGGTTCTACTAATCTTGAATTAATATTTTCGTCCTGTGTCATAATTGTGTGTCTGTAATACAAACTTATTACGATTTTTATGATAAAATTTTAACAGCGTATACTTATAAATTTGTTCAATATTAAATACATTAAATTCAGAATAAATTAATTTAGTTGGATAATCGAAACGTTTCTTCAAACAAATTTTAATTATTCGTTTTTGTAGTAAATTTAACGGACTAAGATTAATTTTTGTACTTTCACCCCAAACAATTATACCATATTGAATGATCTGGATTTAATGTTCCTAATTATATCAGGTGAATACAATACGTGCAGTTCTGAGTTGTGCAACTTTCTTCATTCTCGTGGAGTAACGGTCAGCGCGTCTGGCCGCGAAACCAGGTGGCCCGGGTTCGAATCCTGGTCGGGGCAAGTTACCTGGTTGAGGGTTTTTTCGGGCTTTTCCCTCAACCCAATACGCGCAAATGCTGGGTAACTTTCTGTGCTGGACCCCGGACTCATTTCACTGGCATTATCACCTTCATATCATTCAGACGCTAAATAACCTAGATGTTGATACAGCATCGTAAAATAACCCAATAAAATAAAAAATAAAAATTCTTCATTCTCCTGTAACTTCAGCCCTCTTAGCGCCAAATATTTTTCTAAGTACCTTATTCTCGAACACCCTTAACCTCTGTTCCTCTGTCAAAGTGAGAGTCCAAGTTTCACAACCATAAAGAACAACCGGTCATATAACTGTTTTATAAATTCTAACTTTCAGCTTTTTTGAGAGCAAACTGGATGATAAAAGCTTCTCAACCGAATAATAACGGGAATTTCCCATATTTATTCTGCATTTAATTTCCTCCCGAGTGTCATTTATATTTGTTACTGTTGCTCCAAGATATTTGAAATTTTCCACCTTTTCAAAGGATAAATTTCCAATTTTTTATATTTTCGGAATATGTATGATAAGTCTTTCTTGTGTTAAATTTTAACGTACCTTGTTAACATGTTTCGACCTATTTTGGGTCATCTTCATGGTTTATATTTTCATTTCGTACAATATTCTTGTCACGAGACATAATCATATACTTTGTCTTTTCGGGATTTACTTCCAAACATATCACTTTACTTGCTTCAGGTGAAATTCCCGTGTTTTATCTAATAGTTTGTGGATTTTCTCCTAACATATTCACGTCATCCGCATAGACAAGCAGCTGATGTAACCCGTTCAATTCCAAACCCTCTCTGTTATCCTGTACTTTCCTATATTCTGGAGCAAATTTAAAAAGTAAAGGTGATAGTGCATTTTTTCGCTTTAGCCCACAGTGAATTGGAGAAGCATCAGACAGAAACTGGCTTATACAGTCTCTGCTGTACATTTCACTGAGACTCATTTTAATTAATCTAAGTAGTTTTTTGGGAATACCAAATTCAATAAGAATATCATATAAAACTTCTCCCTTAATTGAATCATATGCCTTTTTGAAATCTATGAATAACTGATGTATTGTACCCTTGTACTCTCATTTTTTCTCTCTGTTATTAATATATATTATATTATATTATATTATATTATATTATATTATATTATATTATATTAGGGGGGGAAAGAAACTGGCCACCTTACCCCATTATCTCCTGGCCTAGTTGCCTCATAAGTGATGCCTTCTTGGTATCACTTGTAAGGTTCAGACCTTTCTTCGGACAGTTGACTAAACAACAACAGATGTAGTGTAGTGTGTCCTTGACAAGCAACAATAAATGCATGCAGTGACTCAGCTAAGAAAAAATACAGTTTATTGCCATTCACTGGGACTCATTGTATTATTATCAGTGGCGGCTCGTGGGTATTGAATTAAGGGGGGCTGCATACAAAAATAAACCAAGGAACTTACTTTTTTAAAGATTAGTTCCATGCGCCTTATCTTGTAAGTTGTGTTTAAATGAGACAGGCTCATGTTAGTAGATTTACTGGCATTTAAAAGAATCCTGCTGACAAAATTCTGGCACACCGGCAACGCTGATATAACCCCTGCTGTTGCGAGTGTCGTTAAATAAACCATAATTTAATTTTTTATACGCAGATTTGAACCTTAGAAATATCTAACTGGCGATGTTGTAGTTGGTTGTATAATATATAAATGAAAAAAAAAAAAAAACTGAGCCAGAAATTGAATTCAGGATATTCAAGAGTACGCACCAGGGCGCTTGCCTCATTTATTGTGATATTAGATGTTTCAGATTCCATTATGGTTTGAAAACATTCTAGCAATGGCTCCTTCTTCTCATGAACAACATTTACTCTTCTTATTTTAAATCCATCTTGTTGCCCCAGCTGATGGAATTGTCTTTGAAACACATTAATCTAATACAGACTGTGTGGAAATCGAGAGAAGAAAGCAGGGATACTGGATAAATTAGCCAAAAATATGCGAGGCTTTGTATTTTGTTTAGCGGCTCTTTCCATTATGAGATTCAACTGATGGGCACTTAATTTCACATTTCTCCTGAATTGTTAAGGTACTGAACTGAATAGACTGTAAATATTGTACAGAATTAAACATTTTTGCACTTGTTATACTCACAACATTAAAGAAATTGTATTTAAAACTGTGCGCTACTGACAAGCTGCTGCAAATTTTGCAGCGCCTGGAAAAACTGGATTCATGGCAAGGGGAAGGAGGGAGGAGGGGTAAAACTAACGCGCAAAGCATCCGAGACGAGACTGGCAGCTCCAGGGGAGGAAGTGGCTTCACCCATAGTCCTTGTCTCTCGTTTCGCTCTGGCAGCACCAGGGGAGGAAGTGACTTTACTAACGATTGCGTGCATGTCATTGAGAGCGAAATTTAAAAAAAAATTCGAGCCGCTAAATAGAGACCGTATAATAAATGTTTTTCACAACATAAAACGAGACAAGAACCACAAATGTCTGGGGGTGCTGCAGCTCCGCAGCCCCTCTTCGAAAGCCGCCCCTGATTATTATTATTAATGTTTTCTGAAATGGTTTTGATGCAGCCCTCAGTGACACACAGAAAGAGCTGCAGGATTTGGCGAGAAAATTTGCAAGAGAAGAGATCATGCCAAAGGCTGCAGAATATGACCGCACAATGGAATACCCATGGGACATCGTCAAGAAGGCCTGGGAACTAGGACTTATAAATATACACATACCTCAACATTACGGTGAGGGAACTGACGAATTCCTTTCATAATCAGTATTGTAATTTTAGTTGGTAGTTTATTGCCTTACCCCCTTCCTCATCTTCATCGTCATTCTCCTGACCCATTCCCTACACTACACTTACATTCACCCTAGTACACGATGTAACTCTCCACAGGTACACATCATGAATAGTGTGGCCCGCCGAAATGGTGTGCAACTTGAAAATGGCAAGAGTTCAAAGATGTAGTAGAGTAGCGCAATCAGCTAGTTAGCCGCCAC